>NC_048598.1:127340651-127543151 GCF_003668045.3 Cricetulus griseus
TGAATAGGTTAAGTTTATTAAATGCACCTATTTTAAACTATTATTGTAAGTATTTGTTTATCATTACTATTGTTATGATTATCATCGGTGCATTGTGCATGTAGACGTGTGTGTCTGACTGCTCGTGCACCACGGTACATGTGCGGAGGTCAGAGAACAAGTTTCAGGAGTCAGTTCTCTGCTTCCACCTTCCACCAGGGATCAAAGTCACGTCGTCAGGCTTGCATGAAAAGCATTTTTACTGACTGACACATGGTGCAGCCCTACATCTTGTTCTTTTTTGAGAAGAGAGTCTCATAGGGTGGGCCATCCACTTCTTTTCCAACCATCTAAGAAATAGTCTCTCTACGAATTCTAAGCTAGGTTCCCTTGGCCCTGGGGCAGTGGGGGTAGTATCTGTGGTAAAGTAGATGAGTAGATGGATAACGAGCCATGGGAGCCACGGCCCCTGGTGCAAGGGCCTCTGGTGGCTGTTGCTGGCTGGCCCCATTTTGTCTGTGCTTTCTGGAGGGCTTCTGCTTCCCAGCTTTGTTTTGTCTGGTGTCTCCACCTTTGCCAGAACTATTTCATTTTGTCTGCTGTTTCCCAGAGAAGAAAAACACTGATGCACTTTCCTCTAGTTTTTATTTCGAGTGTTTCCCAAACACCAGTTGCAGGATCTCACAGCAAAAATGAAGATGAGATTCCTGACCTCGGGAAGCTATTTGGCTTCCCCCATCCCCCAGCTAATCTTTCTTCATGCCTAGCATTTTGAAAGATTTGCAGGTGTCTTACATATGACTGTGAGATTGGAACTGTACATTTACAAGGATCTGAACTGAGCATAAGCATGTGGTTCTGGAAGGATTTGTCTGTGTGTGGTGGATATATGTGCTTGTGTGTGTGCATGCCTGCATGTGAGAGTCTAGAGGCCAGGGGTTGATACTGGTGTCTTCTCAATTGGTTGCCTTCTTATAATTTGGTACAGGTGCTCTCACTGAACTCGGAGTTCATTGATTGGCTAGACTGGCTGGCCAGTGAGCCCCAGAGATCTTTCTGTTTCTTTCTCTCTAATGTTGGGATTATAGGTGGCTGCTACATGGGTCCTGAGGATTAGACTCCAGTCCTAGCAAGTACTTTACTGACTGAGCCATCTCCCTGGCTCTGGGTTTGTCCATGTTTACATTCATGCTCCATGCACTTCTCTGTTGTGCACATTTACAGTACCTTTATCCAAAGATTTGAGCATGTGTGGTATTGCATTGTAGTAACACTGGTAAACATTTATAAGCGATCTTACCTATAGGAAATTCTCAGAGGGAGGCAAGATCACTTCCATTTTTCCTAGAAGAAAAACAGGTTTGACAAGAGACTAATTTAGCTGGGGGAGAGGAGTTAGGGATGGAGTTTAGTGGTAGAGCACTTGCCTAGCAAGCTCAAGGCCCTGGCTTTGCTCCCTAGTGTGCACAACTCTCTCTCTCTCTCTCTCTCTCTCTCTCTCTCTCTCTCTCTCTCTCATTAGAAAGGGACTAAGCTGGTATTCAAAACCAGAATCCATTTCACTCCAAGGCTGTACTTTGGCTACTGTGTTCACAGCCCCCTCTTATTAGTGTGCGTTATGGAAAGAAGTTCCTATGTCCTTGTCCTTGTGCTAAAGGCATTCACTCCCTAGGGATTCTGTGTTACCTTCCAGTGCTGTGGCTAATTCATGCCATTAGAGTATCAACTGCTTCAGTTGTTATCTTTGCTCTTTAGGATAGAAGCACCTAGAGACAGCACCCTTCCCAGAACAGACAGAACTTTGCATGGGGAATGTTCATCAGTCAGGAAACCTATTTTAGTTGAAGCCTTGGCTTTCTGTAGAGGCTGGCACTGCTCTCTGCTTTACCTTCTACCCCCAGTCATCTAGACTCTACCTACTCCATCCATCCACCCTCCAAACCATGGATTGGGACAGACAGACAGCCTCTCTGATAGCTGTGCTTTGGCTTCCTCAGCAGGGCGCAGGAATTATTAGGAAAGTATAGTCACAGCTAACAAGCCTAGCTCTGCCTTTTGGGCCCTTTCTAGCATCTATCTTGGGAGCCAATGATTCTTTAGAAATATTAAACAGAGTTTGTTTATTTTCTGGAGAGGTCGGAGGCTGGAAGCTGCAAGTTGCACATCTGAGGTTCCTTTAACCAACATTTAATCGCCTCTTTGAAATACTGGTTGATTACTTTCCTTTGTTGTCTGAGTTTCCTTAGTGTTTAATAACTTGCCATTCTGTCTTTACAGAAACGGATTGCTGAGGGGTCTGGGGAGAGGTTAACAACAATTATCCCAAAAGCAAGAGTATAGAATGTAGGGGCTCCAGTCATTGGTGTTTCCCTTACAGAGGGGGAGGTGTGTTTGTTTCATGGACTCTTGTTTCCCCAGGCTTTGTGGAGCTCAGCCTGTTGGACCAAGTTCGGCTCTTGGAAAGCTGCTGGATGGAGGTGTTAATGGTGGGGCTGATGTGGCGCTCAATCGACCACCCTGGCAAGCTCATCTTTGCTCCAGACCTCGTTCTGGACAGGTGAGAAATAAATACTTTGCATTTCATCTCAGATCTGTTGGACTAAGCAAAGTGAGTGGGAGCCAAGTCCTAGGTGCTGTAATTAAATTCTCACACCTGAAAGGGCAATTAGAGGACTATAACACCATCCACTCCTTCACTGGGTCAAGAGCCCATGGAGAAGAGGGCTTGGGTACCAGGATTCATTTTCCACAATCCCTTCTAATCAATGGTGCACCAACAGTCACAGGCCAGGGAACTGCACCCTGCAGGGTAATGGCCACTGAGTGCACAGTCAACATAGATTTTTGTGTTTTTGCATTAAACATTCTGTTCTCACATTATATTCTTGAGTTGCCCTGCTCTGAGTGATGAGTTGCATCTCTGGACTGGTGATAAAATGCTTATGACCCTTCCAAATTTATTTTCATTGGCTATAGCTTTAATGCCGATAGTATCATTAATCTCTAGTAGCATTTTTGGAACATGTGGTGGGAGGGCTCGTTTCTAAGGCCAAATGAAAGTTAGCAGACATTGGGACATGACAGTGCTTTGGGTCGTGATAGGATGTCACAGAGTGGTTGCACCTAGTTTTCTTTTAAAGATGGCAGAGAGTAGGAACTAAGCTTTGATTTAGCTGAACTGCTTATGGAAGATAAAACTGGAATGTTCAATAACAGTCGAGCTTTGTTATAGGAAAAAATAGAAAATTTTTGGTGTACCTTTGAGAGGTTTGAAAACAATCTCCATGGAAAAAGGACTAGTGTTAAGTGTTCAGCACGTTAGACTGGGCACAAGATCAGGAGGATGCCTGGTGCTGTGAACCTAAAGTGCCCACCCCAACTCTTGCATCATAATCCTGTTACCACTGTAGGTCATCAGAAGACCCTCACTGGCACGTTGCGCAGATGAAGAGTGCTGCCCCAAGGTATCAGCATCCATTCTGCCTGTTGTCATGGATGGCACTGACAGAGAGCACTGCTCTGAGTAATGGAGGTGTTTTGGTGGAGAACAAATCCTGTGGGAAGAGCTGAAGCATGGGATGTGGCTTGAGCAGGAACAAGCCCAAGTGGTGACCGAGAGAGGGAGGCTCTGGAAGGCCAGAGCAGTGGGGCAGGTACCATACCCTCCAGTGACCGTCACATAGCTAACTTATTAGCTGGTGTGTGCCAGGTACCATCTTAAGCACTTGGTGTGTGTCGCCTTCCTTAATCTTTCCAAAAGCCCTTTGGGAGTGAACACCATTCATCATCCCAGGTCTTCAGTTAGGGAAATGGGAAGTGAGGTAACTGATTTACAGGCAGGGTAGTAAGTGATAGTGGAGGTGTGGGCATCTGGTTCTAAAGTCCATACACATAGCACATTACCCCCGTGGGAAAGAGAATCAGAAGGGGAAAGAGAAGGCCAAAGGCAAAGCGACTTCATAATTTATTCTTTTACCTTAGAACATAGCCCCATGACTGGGTCTATTTCTACCCTCTTCAGAAACACACTCCTACTGCACCTCAGGGCTGTCAGTCAAACTGAAAGGCTGGCCAGGCAATTGCCTCACTCATCCATTCTGCTTCACAAACACATATAATAAACATCTACATGTAATTCTACTACGCTAGCTGTTCCACCCGTTGGTGCATAGTGGGGCTAAAAATATTTTACTTTTTGTTTCAGTTTCTGGATGGATGCCAAATCTAGTGTTTCAGTAGCTGAGTCAGTAACTGGAGACCATGTACAGGAGTAAATTTAACTCTCCCCTTCTCTGAGTATGGGTGTGTCACGCCCCCACTCCCACCGCTGACATGTCAGAGCTTCCTCACATGGTGTTTCACGTGAATACAAGCACTAAACACTTTTTTTTTTTTTCCCCGAGACAGGGTTTCTCTGGGGCTTTGGAGGCTGTCCTGGAACTAGCTCTTGGAGACCAGGCTGGTCTCGAACTCACAGAGATCTTCCGCCTCTGCCTCCCGAGTGCTGGGATTAAAGGCGTGCGCCACCAACGCCTGGCGACTAAACACTTTTTATTGTTGTGATTTTGGTTTTTGTTTATTTTTGGTGCTGGATACAAAACCAAAAGAGCCTTGAGTTTGCTAAGTAGACACTTGGCCACTGAGCTAAACCCCCTACCTGTTTCCATTTGTTCTTACTGAGATTTCTACAGAAAACAAAACGAAACAACCTTGAATGTACTGAGGCTGAAGGGAAAACCCAGTGATTTGGGGTTATTTGTAACGAGGTAGTTCTTTTGGCATCCATTAGAAACATAAATTCATGTGAAGATCTAGTGTGGAACCTGAGCTTCTATTTGCCCAAAAATGCATATGTGGCTGGCAAGATGGCTCAGTGGGTAGAGGAGCTTTTCATCAAGACTGTGACCTGAGTTTGATCCCTAAGATCCACACGGTGAAAGGAGAGCACTGACTACACAAAATGATTCTGACCTTTAACTACAACACACACACACACATACACACACACACACACACACACACACACACACACACACACACACAGAGAGAGAGAGAGAGAGAGAGAGAGAGAGAGAGAGAGAGAGAGACATGCACACACATGATGCCATTTAAATTAAAAAATGTATGCTGACACCTTTGTGTCAGCATCAACAGGAAACTGTCAACAGAGCTGTTACTGGACATTTGGAGCTGGGCTGGGGCTGCACTATGAACACTGACAGGCTTCTCCAGACTCCTATGACTATGAGTGTTCTTAGGGGCTGCATTCACACTCAGTATTGATATGCTGAATATTCTTGAAGATCATAGGCTGTTACTCCTAAATTTTAATTTACCCTTTGTAGTTAAGTAATTTCATTTTAGTTCAGTTTTTATGAAGCCCCTCCCATGTGCTAAGCCATCAATTGGGCCCCTTGCCCTTGTCCAGTTGCCACACCTACAGAGATAAACTAGTGTGGAACCCATCAGATATAGATGCAGATGGAAAATAGGCAATGCCAAATCAGGGCAAGGCCACTCAATATTTTGCCATTGTATCAAAACAGGATACTTTTTTATGAAAAAGCATTCAAGTAAGAAGTTACTCCACATGGCAACTACTAATTTAATCTTTATTTGCCTCTAGCTTGAAGTGTACTTGTATAAATAGCTTGACCTGAGTGCTGTGTTGTTTCCTATGTTAACACTCCAATTGCATCTCTATCTTTAATCTCTCATTTTCCATCCTATATTCTTACTCATAACTCAGTTTCAATCCCTAATTATAAGTGAATGGCGTGGACCTCAGTTTGTAACAGTCCTTCCTCATTCTATTCGGCATGACTCATTTCAAAGCAGGATGTTATTAAGAGTCACTCTATGTCCCTACATACTCATTTATTTCCTAAATCTGTATTTGCATTTTGTAGTCTATGATGTCATTGGAGGTACTTGAAGCCTGAATGAGATGAAACAGTTGCCTGTCCCACGTGTTAGGAAGGAAACAGCCAGGTCTGGCTCTTTAGGATCATTTAGAGTGTGACTTTTTCTATGAGGTACATGTGTGGATTACTTGAAGTTGCAACATTTACTGGGGCTCCAGATGCCCCAATACCTAAACAACTCAATTTTGAAGTATTAATTTTTATTAGTTTGCAATGTTTTCAATGTGGAAATGGGTACTAGTCCTGATATTTAGTGCCTTTTCTTTGGCATAGGTGGCAACTTCTGGAAAATAGGATTGATTTCAGCTGAGTTGACTTATCCTTTGGGGGAGAGTGTGTGTGTGTGTGTGTGTGTGTGTGTGTGTGTGTGTGTGTGTCCACATGCTCGAGAATGTGCACGCGCGACTCATAATTACATAGCTCCACTTAATTTTGAATTTTACAGAAGAATAAAGAGTCAAACTATTAAACCATCAATTCACAGTTGGGCATGGTAGCCACACCTACTAGTCATGGAAAGGCAGAGATAGGAGGGTCACAAGTTTGGAGCTAGCCTGGGCTACGTAATTAGACTCTGTCTCAAAAAAGCAAAATAAACAAAATGAAATGAAAACGTCAGTGCAAGATTTAGTGTCTGTCTGTTTCCTCTTTGGTGATGCATTCAGATCAGCTTCTCTGGGTATCAAATATCTTGAAGCTCAGCACTTATAATTCCAAGCAATGACCCTTCGGTAGACAGAGTGGAATGACAATTAAGTCACAAGGGGCATTCGGTGCACAGGTACTTCCTCTTCCCCTAGCTATGTTCAGGGCTTCTGCCACCCTTACAGGAATTCAGAGCTGAGGAGGAGGTTTGGGGCAGTGTGAAGATAGGGTATATGAAGTAGCAGGGTTTGCATAGACTTTGGTCCTCTTTGCCCAGGTCTCTGATTCTCCAAGATGTTCTTTTACCTGTGAGTTAGTTCAGAGCTGGAGAGATGGCTCAGTGGTTAAGAGCATTGGCTGTTCTTCTAGAAGACCAGAGTTCAATTCTCAGCATCCACATGACAGCTGTCTGTAACTCTAGTTCCAGGTGTTCCAACACCCTAAAATAGGCATACATGCAGGCAAAACACCTGTGAGTTAGTTCTAGGGAACACTGATGTTTTGTCACTTAGCTCCACGCTGGCCGAAAGAGGCAACTGTTTTCAGAAGTTCCCATGCTGATCCGCCAAAGTGAGCAGCTGTGTGCTTGTGGCTGTGTGTGTGTGAGTCTGTGGACTCTGAATGCTGTGGAATACAGGGTCCTGACGAGTTGCTGTTGTTAAACACTTGAAGGAAAGATCGGTAGTATCCAGTGGTGTCAGTTCACATGACTTCTACAAGGGTTCTCTCCTGAAATGCCACATTCAAGGGAAATGACCTGGTTTGGGGGTGAGAGGCGACAGTGAACAGTCAGGTTTTTGTTTGCTATTGTTTTACTTCAACAACCCTTCATAGTGTAGTAAGAGATTAAAAGTAGACCCCACAGGCGCCCATGTCTGCCGTGGTGCTCACTGCTGTGTCCGGCAGGCTCTCAGGAACTGGAAGGGCTTTTGTGGCAAAATCATCTAGCTGCTGGTCACAACCCTCCAGTAGCTCTGTCACCGAAGGGAATGGCCAGTTTTTGTGAGCAGTGAGGTGGAGTCTCTGGCTGGTGTGAATCAAAACCGGTGCTTTCTAGTTCATGTATAATAATGCATCGCAAAGGTAGACATAACAGTTTGTTCCTATAAAGCACAGTTAAAGGTTTGTCCATAACCTTTGTTTAAAAGCCATCTTCAGGCTGGGTGTTGGGGCACACATCTGTAATTTCAGTTTTTCAGAGGTGGAGGTAGGAAGACCAGGAGATAAACCAGTCTGAATACAAGTCTACACTGCAAGACCCTGTCTCAATAAAACAAAACAAAAAACCCAAAACCTAAATGAACAAAAAACCCACTTCAGTCAAAGGAAAGAAATTGCCACCTGTCCCCTTGTCTGTCTCCTTTCCCTGACTAACCCACCTTCAATTGTAATTTCTGTGTGTCACTTTTGCTTTCTTCAAACGCCACTTAACTGTCTCCTGGTTTCTAGACCAGTTTCTCAACTCAGCCACATGTATGAAGATATGAAAGTTTTTCTTGAAATATTTGGGTCTAGCAGGCTCCCGAGTTGGTACTTCCTGATGGGAGTGTGAGATATCCCTTTTAATAAGCTCAGTCATTTCCATCGAGGCTGGTTGACCACAGTGGTTTGTATATAAGCCACAGGAGTGGCAGTGTCTCCAAGAAGCCCTTCTGTAATGAAGCAGAAGGAAACAGGTAGCCCCAGTGCCCACTTTTGCCTGAAAAAAAATGTTTCAGAAGTTTTAGGAAATGCCTTGTGTTAGGAAATGCCCCTCTTCAATGCTAAGGAATTTATTCCACAGCCTTGAGTGCTGGGCAAGTGTCCCACCATTGAGCCTGCACCAAGCATGTTTTGTTTCTTTATACGGACATAGTACTAGCGACTTCCCATTGTTAAGTGTGCTCTTACTAATGCCTCATATAGTCATAGGATAGACAAGATGACACCTAAGACGTCGTCTCTTGATGGCTGTCTAATGCTCTGCGTTCCTTCAATGCCCAAATGAACTCTTGCAGGGATGAGGGAAAGTGCGTAGAAGGGATCCTGGAAATCTTTGACATGCTCCTGGCGACGACGTCAAGGTTCCGTGAGTTAAAACTCCAGCACAAAGAGTATCTCTGTGTGAAGGCCATGATCCTCCTCAACTCCAGTGAGTAACCGCACAGCTGCACTGTGCTTTGGGGGAGAAAGACAGTGAAACCGGTGTGGTGGTCAAGAGGGCCAAACCTCGGTTTCATTGAGAGGGTGGAGAACAGCCTCGCTCCCGATTCCTCCATTTTACATGGATTTTGACTGTAGTTAACTTTTGCTAACTTGAGTATAAATTATTCATTGGATGAGCTCCTGGCAGTGGATTTGAAAAGTGGTTCCGAAGCTGGACATGGTGGCGCAGGCCTTTAACCCCAGCACTCATGAGGCAGAGGCAGGCGGATCTTTGAGTTCGAGGCCAGCCTGGTTTACAGATCGAGTTCCAGGACATCTAGGGCTACACAGAGAAACCCTGTCTCAAAAAACCCAAAAAAAGAAGAGTGAACTTTAAAGTTTTTACCCTCCTCCCTTTCCTCTGGCCAGACACAGGCATTTCACATGGTCAACACGTATCATCTGTATTTAATGTTTCAGCATCTACTTTTACATACGCATTTGTTTGTTCAGTACTAGCACTTAGGTTACAGTCAAATATCTATGGCATTGGGAGAGGCAGAAAGCCAATTATGAAAACTCACGATGTTGGTGCTGTACTGAGAGGTGCAGATCTACAGATCTACAGAGTGCAGGGGTAGAGACGCAGGAGAGACTGCAGAAGGGAAAGACATTGGGGTCTTCAGAGAAGAGCTACAGTGGCTCTTTTGGGAACTGGGTTGTCACAGGAAGGTGGCGGTCACAGGCAACTTCGGGGGCGTGTCTGTGTGCATTGTGTATTGTGGGAAGGCCATACTCACTTTCCATAGGGAGGAATGACTGAAATGCCAAGAGACTGAGGCAAGGGCATCTTTAAGATGAAGTGAGCCCAAATTGACTTGGTGTGGGAGGGACAAAGGAAGGGAGTTGACTTCAGAGATGGCAGATGAGAACAGTGTCTGAGCTGAGTGGATGTTTTGGCTTTCCAATTTTTTTTTTAATGTAAACAATATCTGGTGATAGGAGCAACATTTAGATGGAAGAAAACCATACAAGGAAGATGAGAACAATTAGCAGAACTACCTCTCTCCAAGACAGCCACCATAACCTTGTTGACCATAAGAAATAGTGCCAACTCTCTCTCTCTTTCCCTCCCCTTCTCTCCAAATCAATGGATGCCATCTCTCTTATATAAAATGGAGCTGTATCTACCTACACCCCATGTGTGGCCTCTCATATACTTGGACACCATCCCTGAGATACTTATACTACCTAACCCAATGTGCATGCTAGGTATACAGTTGTCACAGTTATACTACCTAACCCAATGTGCATGCTAGGTATACAGTTTTGAAAATAGTGACACAATGCGAATATGTAGGGCTTTTATTTGTTTGCTTCTTTTTTTGAGACAGGGTTTCTCTGGGGCTTTGGCGCCTGTTCTGGAACTAGCTCTTGTAGACCAGGCTGGTCTCGAACTCACAGAGATCCGCCTGCTTCTGCCTCCCAAGTGCTGGGATTAAAGGCGTATGCCACCACTGCCCGGCTAGGTAGGGCTTTTAAACATGGTTTTTTGAAACTGGCAATCAAACCCAGAGCATTGCCCATGCTAGGTAAGTGTGCTAACACTTTCAGTTACACCCCTGTCCCCAATTCCGTATAATAACAGAAAATTACTATGAAAAGGGCAAAACATGAGTCCTGGCTTATGTTTTGACTGATTTTTAAATTACTCTGTGATTATAGGAGCTCCCAAGTGTTTGCACTTAGATTTTGTCATCTCCCGGTGAACTGGGAGAGAATATTGATAGCTAGGATGCTATCAGAGAGTGGTGGGGAGTGCTTGAGAGGAAAGGGGCTGCACACAGCATCTGTGGCCTGCAGGTGGCACTCTTTAAGGCTTTGGTTGAGTGCTAACCTGGAAACATGAAGGAAGGAGGGAGGGACATGATCTCTGAAGTTCTCCCAGTCTGAGTGAGACACACCTTGCATTCTCACCGGTTGGATGGAAAACCTTGTAATATCCTGGACAGTAGGATAAGAAAACACTGGGATGTAGCATGGATATTAAAAACCCAGAGACAGATATTGGGGTTAAAGCTCAAGATCAGAGAAGCAAAGCGGCCAGCCACTAGAGAGTTCTCATCTCTACCAATGCTCAGATCAAAAGGGTGATCCTGTCCTCAGATTTCATCTCCAGACTGCACAGCTCCTCAGTCTAGACTGCACTGAGCTCCTGTTTTATATTCCTCTCTAATGCTGGGATTAAAGGCATACCATCCCAAGTGCTGGGATCAAAGGTGTGAGCTCTGTTTCTCTTTTAGACTGATTCATTCTCATGTAGCCCAGGGTAGCATTGAACTCACAGAGATTCATCTGCCTCTGACTCCCGAGTGCTGGGATTAAAGGTGTGGCCACTACTGCCTGTCCTCTATGGCTTACTAGTGGCTTAGCTCTTAACTAGGTATTGAAAGACCCCCCATGGGGTGGGACCCCAGGGTGACCACTAGGGAATTTGACGATCCCAATCACCAGGCGGAGGTGAGGACTTGATGCAAAAGGCAAGAGGCTTTATTGCAGTTGTTTAATGAGCTAACCCCATTAGCTCTGGCCTTTCATCCATCCACCATGGCAGATGGCTAGGAAAAGACCCTGAGAAACCACGGGACAGAGATCTTATAGGACAGCCTAAGGGGAGTATCTAGGGGTATACACAGGCTCAGGATTGGTGTGCCTCCAGGCTTGGAGGACTTGCTCTGTGTTGATTGGTCAACTCGTTGTAATGGCCCATAGGCCCTCCCAGGGTGGTTGCTATGCTCTGCACGTCATTGCTTTGCACTTGTCCGTAAAGCACACCCAGAGCAGTAAAGCATAGCACCATCAGCTAACTTCTGATTGGTTCCTTGCCATGAAGCAGGCATCTGACCTCCTAGTGACTAAGGCAAGGTCAGGCAAGCCTGTGTTAGACTGTTATGGCTGTCAAATTGGGGAGATGGTCCCTTCAGTATGTGGTTAACTAGTGTGCCTACTGGGATTAAAAGTATGTGCCACCATTGCCTGGCCTCTATGGCTAACTAGTGTGTCTAGCTTTGCACTCTGACCTTCAGGCAAGCTTTATTTGTTAGATCATAAAAAAACATCACCACACTGGGAAAGCTGTTGCCATAGTAATGGGGTAAAGTGAGCCCAGGTCTACAGGCTAATCAAATAAAACATAAAGGCAAGCCCAGATTACCTCAGTGTTGCTAGATAATTTATCTATAATCTAGCACAAAGCTCAAGAATATTTGAAGTAATTGACACCAGCTTGTGGAAGAAGCCTATAGTTCAGTCTTCAGTACTACAAAGAAGCCGGGTGCATGGGTGCACGGGTTCAGTTGGAAGAGTGCTTGCCTAGTGTACTCAAGACCATGACTTTGGCTACCTCCTCCACACCATTGCCACCACTATCACCAATGTGAAAACTCATAATGGGGGGGGGGGTGACAACAAAAAGAATGTAATGCTAACCAGAACCCAAAGGTAAAGTTCAATACTCAAAATAACTAATTGAAAATTAGTAAAGTGTGCAAAGAAGAAAATACGGTCTCCAACAGGAGAAAGACCACTCTATTGGAAAGATGGGAAAATGAAATGAAGGAAAGATACTGTCTACAAAGACATGAAGACAGTTGCTGAATTTCAGAGGGAAAAGGTGAGCAGGAGATGCAGGACACAGAAGAGTCTTAATTGGGCCTGAATGGCCTTGTTGATGTGAAAATGTCACAGAGAGAAGGCGGCAGATGTGCTGACATTGCAGGTTTAAATGGACAGCGACAGAGTGACTTGATGCAGCTGTGGCAGACACTATGAGGAGCCGGAAGAAAACTCCTTCCCTTCCCTTCCCTTCCCTTCCCTTCCCTTCCCTTCCCTTCCCTTCCCTTCCCTTCCCTTCCCTTCCCTTCCCCCTCCCCTCCCCTCCCCTCCCTCCCCTCTCCTCCCCTCCCCTCCCCTCCTCTTCCCTTCCCTTTCCTTTTCTCTCCTTTCCATTCCCTTTCTCTCCTTTCCTTTCCTTTTTTTTGAAACAAGATGTTGCTACTTAGTTCAAGCTGCCCTCAAGCCCATGATCCTCCTGCCTCAGCTTCCTGAGCAGTGTGCCACCATGCCCAGGTTTTCTTCTTCTGCCTGGCTCTATTGCCTACTGGCTCAAGTCACTGGCCTTTGTCAGTGTTTGGAGTAACTGGGAATGATCAGACAAATACCACCACACCCAGAGCAGAAAAAATGGAAAAACAACAACAAAAAGCTGTAGGGAAGGGGAGGGGATGACTTTATATTCAAAGATAAAGATAACAGAACATTCCTGTTTTCAAATCCAAGTCAAGGGACAGAGAAATAGGGGCTGGAGAGTTGGATCGGCCACTTGCTGCTTTTGCAAAGGGTTCCTCTTTGGTTCCCAGGATCCCCAACTGGCTGCTCACAGACACCTATAACTCCAGCTCCAGGGGATCTAACACCCTCTTTTGGCCTCCACAGTTACCTGCCCTCATGTGCACATAGAGGCATACGTGCACAGTATTTTTAAATCTTAACACAAGTGACAGAAATAGCATTTTAGGAACAGTGTTGCTCTGGAATTCTTTATGCTTCCAAAACCAAAGGTAAAATAAAAGTATTTCCAGATATACAAAACTGAAAGATTTCAGTACTAGCAGAACGGTACTGTAAGAAATGCTAATTGTGGGCTGCAAAGAGGACTGGGCAGTTAATGTGTGCTGCTTTAGCTGGGGACCCAGGTACAGGTCCCAGTACCCTCCAGCTACTGGGGATCTGATGCTTCTTTCTGGGTTATGAGGGCACTCCCAACAACTCAATTAAAAATAATAACAAAAATAAACCCTAAAAGAAATAATAATAGATATTCTTCAAAAAGGAAAAAATTCTACCAAAAATTATGTAAGCAGATCTACACAAAGGTATGTAGAGCATCTCTACGTGGGAATCGGCAGAAGTAGATCTACACAAAGCATCGCCAAATGGGAATTGGCTAAGTAAACATTTTGTTTTCTTATTTGCTGATCTTCTGTGTTTGTATTTCAAAGATAATCTAGTGTCTAAAACCAGAAAAAAAAAAAAAAACAATAACAGAACAGTCAACTGAATAAAAACCCCAGTGTACTGAGGGTTCTGGTTTGTCAAAGTGATGCTTTAAATACCTGCATGGTTCTGGGTCGACCAGAAATAAACAGTATCATCTAGTTAAATTTCAGTTCAGTTCCTGGTTTAATATTTCTAAATATTAAGTATAGCAGAATGAACTAAGTACAGGGCTTTAAGCCTAGGTTTGGGTATACACTCAAGATAAATAGACTCTGATCTTTGCTGGGCTTAAGTAGAAGACATACATTCTTCTTTCTTTGGGGAGGGTTTGGAGGGGACACAATTCTAATTTTGTCTCTTCTACTATATATATCTAATGTGTGTAGGAGAAACTGGAATGCCCAGCCTCTTGAAATGCAGAGATAAACTATACATTTAACAACCTGTTAGAATGTTAGTATTTCATAAATTAAAAATGTATCTTGTCAGGTGGTGGTGGTACACACCTTTAATCCCAGTCCCCGGGAGGCAGAGGCAGGTGGATCTCTGAGTTCAAGACCAGCCTGGTCTACAAGCCAGGGTGACACAGAGAAACCCTATCTCAAAAAACAAAATAAACAAAACAAAAGTTATCACATGAGCAGTGTGGCTAACAACATTATGCCAAATAAGGCAACAACAACCTTGTCACCTAGGAATCTGAAACTATGCCCACTTTCCTTTAGAATTAGGATTTAAATCTAGGAGACGGAGTGGAATAAACCTGACGATAATTACCATTGTTCTTTTTAAAAATAGCCTAAATTAGGGACAGGGATCTGGGCTTGGAGGTGCTTGCCTATAATCCCAGTACTTGGGAGGTGACAGCAGGAGGGGAAGGAGTTCAAAGCCCTCCTTGACTACATAGCAAGTTTGAGGCCAGCCTGGATTACCCAGACATTGTGTCAAACAAACAAATAAATTAGCAACAAGTCTATTTGAACAATTTTAAGAGTTTGAAAGAACAAAACATTTCATTAACTGAAATACTTAGAATAGCAGACCCAGCCACCGTTCTATTTTGCTTTAGAACAACACAAACATTTCCCTTCCCTCTTCAAAGCCAGAAAACAATTTTTCCATGATAATATTCTAGGATTTTTAAATAAAACCCTCCAGATTTTCTGAATTATCTCCCTCCAGCTGAGCAAAGCTTGGGTCTTCATCTTTGAACGTGTAGGATACCACAATTCTTGGCATTTGTACTTTCAGAACGCCTGGTGGGCTAGAGGGAGGAACACACAGATGTTTCCAGGAAGTAGCGGGGATGGAGGTTGCGTCCTTGAGTTTCTTTCTTTGGGATGTGTGGGGTATTGTGCCAAGAGGCCTTGTCGTCCCTCCCCTCTTTACTAGATCCTTTAGTTTTATGAAAAGTAATGTAGTTTTGTTTTACAATGAATCACAGTGTTTCTATTTTTAGGGGTGGGGGAGTTCATTTTTGTTGCTTCCTGTGTATCTGGTTGACAGGGCTGTCTTGTCCTTTGAAGGTGTGCCACTTAGCAATTGCTGTGTCCCCTTGTGCTGTGCTGATGAGCAGGTATATGGCTGCCCAAAGTATGGGTGTGGTATTCCTGGCTAGGGAGAGTGGTATGGTAAAGCAGGTGGATCCTGGAATGGTTTTAGATTCCTTTTAGACTTTGCATATACACACTCCTTCTCCTTCTAGAAACTTGACATGCAGGCGCCTGTTTAAACATGGTACCTTCTCTTCCCAAACCAACTGATCACAATGGGCTCCAGGCTCTGTATGGGACTGTATTGCCTCCGAACTTGTAGGAGGCCCAGGGTCTGCCCTTGGTAATGATGTTGGCTCATGGAGGGTGACCGACTACCAACCATGCTCTTTGAAGGGAGCCACACACTGCCAGTGGCATTTATGCTACTGTGATTTTGGTTCTGAAGGCTATTTTTTTCTTCATAAATTTTATTTAAATTGGAAACAATTTTATAAATTTTATTTAAATAGAAATGATTTAATACATTTTATTTAAATTAGAAATGATCTAATTTCCTTCTCCCTCCCATCAAAATCTGTCCAGTCATTTGGGGCAGGGCCTAGGCCCTCCCCCTATGGCAACTCTTGTACCTCAGTTTGTCCAAGAAGCCCACACCTACTCTGAAAAGGCCACACCTCCTAGTAGTGCCTCTCTAATGACCAAACAGTCAAATATGAGCCAATGGAGGCCATTCCTGATCCAACTGTCACACAGACATACCAGAAAGTCTCAATTTAACACCAAAGAAGACAGCCTTATATCTTTGTACATGAATGCTCTAAATTCTGTGGGAACTCCTTTGACCATAAGATCAGGTAGTGCAGCTGGGGCAGAATTACATACAGCTGGCAGGAAGGCACAGGCTAGAGTGGCTGAAGTCTCAGGTTCGAAGTCAAGTTAGGTGATCCTACTCATCCCGTGATTCTAGGAGGCTCTTATACTCAAGAGGACGGCATCCTAGGATACACATAGGAAGCCTAGTTTCAATTCAATAATAAAATAAGTAAGTTCTAAAAGGATGTATCCCAGCCTGTGGGAGTAGGAAGTAGCAGGACAGCCATGAATTCTAGGTCATCTTTGGTGTACATAGCATCAGGCCAACCAGACTATATAGGAAGATCCAGTCTCAAAAAAAAAAAAAAAAAAAAAAACCAAAACCAAAACCCAAAAACACGTCAACTATTCATCATCCTTGTTTCTACCTTCTTTGATCGGAAGTACTAGAGGTGCTTGTGAGACCTCAAGATGGGCTGGAGCCAGTATATGGCAGAGTCCTAACAACAACCAAAATGGGCCATCTTATGGCCCTTGGGGGGATACTTGGAGTCCTTAAGGTCAGGGTACAGTCAGAGCTGGATTGAGGGCATCAGTTTGTTGGTATAAATGTAGGCTTCAGGCAGGATGCTGGTAGGACCTTCTGGTGGTGTATTCTCCTTACTCTGGGATGAACTGGAATTGACTCCACCATGAAGTGACCACTGGCATTGAACTTGAGGTGACAGCTGATGATGGACTTGAGGTGATTGCTGGTGTTGAACTTGAGGTGATTGCTGGTGTTGGACTTGAGGTGACCCATGGTGTTGAACTTGAGGTGACTCAAGTTGGACTTGAGGTGACAGCTGGTGTTGAACTTGAGGTGATTGCTGGTGTTGGACTTGAGGTAACTGAAGTGAGACTAGAGGTGATGGCTGGTGTGGGACTTGAGGGAACTGGTGGTGTTGAAATTGAGGTAATGGCAGATGTTGGAGTACAGGTGAAGGCTGATTTTGGAGTTGACATAACTGCTGCTGTTGGACTTGAGGGAACTGATGGTATTGAACTCGAGGTGACAGCAGGTGTTGGAATAGAGGTGATGGCTGACTTGGACTTGAAGAGATTGTTGAAATTGGAATTGAAGTAACTCCTGAAGCTGTAATTGACATATTTGCTGGTGTTGCTCTTGGACTTGGGGTGACTGCTGGTGTTGGACTTGAGGTGACAGCTGATGATGGACTTGAGGTGACTGCTGGTGTTGGACTTGAGGTGACTCAAGTGGGACTTGAGGTAACTGCTGGTGTTGGACTTGAGTTGACTCAAGAGGAACTTGAGGTGACAGCTGGTGTTGGACTTCTGAAGGCTATTTTAATGACACCACAGTGCACCCATTTAAAGTATATAATTCAAGCTCTGTGTGGTGGTATATACCTATAGTCTCAGGACTCAGGAGAAGTATGAGTTTGAGGCCAGACTGGGATGTATAGAAAGTTCTAGGCCAGCCTAGGCTACATGGCTAGATCTTGTCCTAAAACAAAAGTATACAACTCAATTTTTGTTAGTATGTCCACTCTGTGTCATTACCAAAATCAATTTTTAGAACATTTTAACCCCCACCCCCCAGGAAATCCAGTATTCCTTAGCCTACACACTTCCTACTACATGAGTTACTTTTGTTATTGATGCCACCAAGCACTGTACAAGAAGTGACTAAGGGAGGCAAGGTGATGAGAAAACTAGCCTTGGGCTCAGCTTCTGTTTGTAAGTGTGGGAGCTGCCTGCTTGCATACCCGTGGTTCAGGAAGCAGATGGGGAGCTCTGGTGCTCTTCTGGTGGGACTACAGTCCTCAGTCCTCGGCATGGTGCTACCCACCTCAGGGCAAGACTTGCTCCTCAGCTAATGCTCTCTGGGAGGTGTGCCTCACCAGTGCCCCCGGTTTCCTCATGCAGTCAAGTTGATAGTTAACCATCCTGCCTACAGCTTCACCCCAGGGTACCTGCCAATCTGTTTTGTCTCTATGGATGTGTCCGTTCTAGCTATGATTTCAAATAGTGGAATGAAAACAAGGGCCCTAAGTTGGTGCTGCAGCTCATAATTGACAGTGTATGACTGTCATCTCAGCACCCAGGAGCGGGTAGCAGGAGGATCAGAAGATCAAGGTCATTCATGGGCCAAACCCTGTGCCAAAAAAAGTGTGATTTTTGTGACTGGCTTATTTCATTAACATAATGTACAGGGTCTCTCTATGTATCCCTGGATGTCCTGAAATTTGCTATAGAGACCAGGTTGGCCTCAAACTCTCAGAGATCTGCCTGCCTCTGCCTCCTGAGTGCTGGGATCAAAGGTGTGCCACCACCATGTGCAGCTCAAAATTCTTTAAATTTTTTAAATGAATGCTTTTCTCCGTATGTACTTAAAATATACATAAATATTTCAGTTACACTCATGTGACTGGCTAAGAAAGTACGAAAATGTGAACCCGTGTGAATCCAGTCTGGTTCTTACTATATAAAAATGTGTCCTCTGTGGCAGGCAATGTAGGAGGGTGACAAATGGGCAGGGTTTGTGCTCTCAAAGGGCTGTGTTGGCCTTGATGAGGGTAGGAGGTTGGCTGCAGGGATATGGGAGTTCAAGGCAGACATCCTGCATGTGTAGGAAAGAACTCCAGCCAGATGTAGGGTGGGACTCAGAAGCTTCCAGAAGGAAGTTCATGACTAGGCTGAGACCTAAAGAAAGAGTGGCCATAGAGAAGGAATGGTGGAGACTAGGGATGACATGCTAAGCCAGTGGTCCTCAACCTTCCTGATGCTGCAACCTTTTAATACAGTTCCTCATGTTGTGCTGACCCCCAACCATAAATTTATCTTGTTGCTACTTCATGACTGTAATTTGCTACTGTTATGTACCATGATGTAAATATCGGATATCCAGGAGATCCGATATGTAACCATGAAGGGGTTGAGACCCACAGGCTGAGAACCATTGTCCTAGGCCGACTCTAGAGAATGCTCAGTGCGTCACCAGTGCAGGGACTTAAAAGTGGGATTCAGGGTGAGGAACTGGGAACTGAAAGATCAAGGACAGGGCTGAGGGTGGCGCTCAGCTGGTGGAGTGCCTGTCTACCACACATAAAGCCCTGGGTTTGGTCCCCAGCACTACATAAGCAGGGTGTGCTGGCTCAAGCCTCTATCACAGCTAGGAAGATAGAGACAGGAAGATCAGAAGTTCAAGGCCATCCTTGGCTACATTCAATTTTCTGGGCTACGTGACACTCAGGGGTGGAGGGGGAAATCAGTGAGATGGCTGAGCAAGAAAAGGTTCCTACTGCCACTAAGCCTGACAACCTGAGTTTGATCTCTGGAACCCATTTGGTGGGAGGAGAGGTACCGACTCCTGCAAATAGTCCTTTGACTTCCTCATATATGTTATGTACCACCCCCCCCAAAAAAAAAAAGATTATGAGGAGATCCGGGTCCCTCAATGGCTGCACCACATGGCAGGGATTTGCTGTGCCTCACTGGATGTCAGGAAGCCATCAGGAGATCTGCATTTTTGCTGCTGAGGGGAATGAATGTGTTGCCTGTGGGGAGGGGCAGATAGTGGGGGCGGGGTGGAGGAGGTGAGCAGGGGTTTCTGAGCAGCAACTCCAGGGATACTGCAAACACTGGATGTTTTATTTATTTCCCAAGGCATTAGGGCTCAGACTCAGAGCCTTGTGCAGGCTAGGCAAGCAGGTCCACCAAGCTGCATCCTTGGAATCTCACTATGTAGCTGTGGCTGGCTTGGAACTCACAGAGATCCACTTGCCTCTGCCTCTTAAGTTATACTAGTTTTGTCAGCTTGACACAAACTTGAGTCTCCTGAGAAGAGAGAACCTCACGTGAAGAACTGACTCCTCCTTTGACATGTTGACAAGTCTGTGGGACATTTCTTTTGATTAATGATTGATGTGGGAAGACCCAGCCCACTGTGGGCGGTGCCACCCCTGGGCAGGTGGTCCTGAGTTGTGTAGAAAAGCAGGCTGAGCAAATCAGTAAGCAGCACTTCTGCTTCAGCTCCTGCCTGCATTTTTCTGCCCGTAGTACTTCCCTTGTTCACAGGACGGAACCTGTAAGGTGAGGTACGCCCTTTACTCCTCTAAGTTGGTTTTGGTCAGTGTTTTATCACATTGAGTAAAAATCAACCATGAATTAAAGCCTTTGGTTTCTTTTTCTTTTTCTTTTTTCTTTTTCTTTTCTCTTGGGTTTTCAAGACAGGTTTTCTCTGTGTTGCCCTGGCTGTCCTGGAACCCACTCCATAAAGCAAGCTAGCCTCAAACTCAGATATTTGCCTGCCTCTGCCTCCCAAGTGCTGAGAATTAAGGGCATGTGCCACCACCACCCAGCCCTTGGTTTCTTGATTTGCAATTACCGGGTTATTACAAATTACCATGCTCAAAAGGAGTAAAGAATTAGTTTATACTGATTCATAAACTATATAATTATAAATCTCACCTGGTCATCTTCACGTAGCTATTTGCTGCAGGTGTGAAACAATTACTTGAAGTGCCCACTGATTTGGCAAGGCCACAGATCTAACCTGGTGGACACCTTGCAGGATCATTTATCTGCCAGGGTTCCCTTACAGCTCAGTGATAAGGTTTTGCTCTCAGGGGAAGAACCTAGCAGGAAGTAAAGTGCACGACATGTGTGCCTATGCAAGTTAGAGTGGCTCTGCTCAGCATTGCCTCCTCCCTGGGAAACCAGGCATAGTTAACAGTTGACCACATGACCTAGTTTCCTTTTCTCTGACTTTGGGGCTCTCCTTCTTTGTCCAGGTATGTACCCCCTGGCTACAGCAAATCAGGAGGCAGAGAGCAGCCGGAAGCTGACACATCTACTAAATGCAGTGACCGATGCCCTGGTCTGGGTGATCGCTAAGAGCGGCATTTCCTCCCAGCAGCAGTCAGTTCGCCTAGCCAACCTCCTGATGCTTCTTTCTCATGTCCGGCACATCAGGTACAAACCCTTGGGAAGCTGTTCCAGTGGGGTGTGGGCAGGGCGTGTGCTCAGAGCTTTGGGAAAATGTAGGCAAGTTTGCAGTGGATATGGTAGAGCGTTCAACTTTAAGGAAGAATAAACTTTTGAATGGGAGGGAATTCATCAGTGCACACACCTGCATCAATGCTCGGCACATTGTGGGTGTTGAAATGAGTGTCACATGGCACCTGATAGGATTTTTGTGACAGCTGGTGGGACCCACCTGGATGTAGTTGCTAGGGTTTAGAATTTATGTAGAGAGTCCTAAAATGGGCCGTTCTCCTTCTTAAATGAGTTGCCACCTCATGGTGGCCAAGGCCTGGGGTCATTTCTGTAAGGACGCTAAGCCTGGCTCTCTTGGTCACCCTTCAGCTGAGGACTGGGGTGTGACCAAGTTGTCTTTTTGTTTCCATGGCATCAGGATACTAAGGTTGACATCTAAGAGAACTTCCCAACAGGTCGAGGAAGCAAGGCTGTGGATGGAGCACAGTCCAGGCCAGGAAGTGTACCGTGTGTGC
The DNA here is from genome assembly GCF_003668045.3 of Cricetulus griseus. Lineage (NCBI taxonomy): Eukaryota > Metazoa > Chordata > Mammalia > Rodentia > Cricetidae > Cricetulus > Cricetulus griseus. The sequence goes on from NC_048598.1 coordinate 127,362,207, forward strand.
ACTGATGGAGAAGTTGTGCTTTGATGGCTATTATTGGTACAGTGATGCTCAGTGGGTGGTGCTGTTCAGGAGGATGGCCCTGCTCTGAGTCTGGGAGAGAGGAGTTGAAGATGGAAGGCAGTGCTTGCCCAAGTAGGAAGCTGTGAGAGCTGTGGGGAAGGACAGGGTTCACGTCAAGCATTTAACATCGAGGAGGAAAGAAGAAAGATTCCTTCCTATTTCTTCTTTAATGAGTGCTCGGCTCATGACCCTTTGTGGAATAGATATTGGCCCATCCTCACCATGTGTGAGTTCACCAGACTGCTGAAGTTTTGTTCATAATTGCCAAATCAGTACACATGACTCTTTCAAGGTCACGCCAGGAACAGCAATATTTTTCAGTGTTTCCATATGTGCCTTCCCAGCTGGGTTGGTTGAGGGGATAGGTGCTTCTGCCCTCCCAGTGTGAAGAAGCCTACTAACAGTTACACCACTTAGAACCTTGGCTTTTATGTTTCCGTGCTTTTTATGAATGAGTCTGTGGGGGCAGCATTGGGTGGTGAGATGGAGGTCAAGTGGGTCAATGCAGGCTGTGGAGGGAGCCGGATGTGTGAGCTGCAGAACAATGGGACATAAGTACAGGGAATGTGGGAGGTGGGCTGGCTTTGTGCCGGAGACTTGGGGACTATCTCAACATTCCGAAGGCGCTCTGGAGGGAAGGATTCTCAGTGCCTTTTCCCCCCGTAGTAACAAAGGCATGGAACACCTGCTCAGCATGAAATGCAAAAATGTGGTCCCAGTGTATGACCTGCTGCTGGAGATGCTGAATGCTCACACGCTTCGAGGGTACAAGTCCTCGGTCTCGGGGGCTGACTGCAGTTCAGCAGAGGACAGTAAGAGCAAAGAGGGCTCCCAGAACCCACAGTCTCAGTGACGGCCAGGCCTGAGGCAGACAGTCTACGGAGATGGTCAAAGGTGGAACCATGCACCCTTGTGGCTCCTGAGCTGGGGCTTCATCTTATGGCTGCCTTGGTCATGTACCCTTCCCCTACCTTCCACTTCCCAGGGGTCAGGGCGGGTGGGTTGCAGTGTTCCTTGTACCAGAGGGTAACTTTGAATGCAGAGGTCTAACTTTGGAAGGTTCTCCATGTGGCCCTTCTCTTACTCACCATCTCCTCTGCCCACTTGGAAAACATGTTAAAGCTTCTGGAATGAATGGTGAAAGTCTGACTCGGAAGGATTGGCATTAGGGGAGAGAGAGTGACACTCTGCCGCAGGGGTTCTCAACCTTCCTAATGCTGTGACCCTTCGTACAGCTCCTCATGTTGTGGTGACCCTAACCATAAAATTATTTCATTGCTACTTCATAACTATAATTTTGCTACTGTTATGAATTGTAAATATCTGATATGCAACCTCCAGAGGGGTTATGACTCACAGGTTGAGAACCAGTGTTCTGTAAGAAATTAACGGTTCTGTAGAATTAACGGTTTGTCTGTAAAATCAACCTTTGAATTGTGTCTTCTGGGCCACTTGATTGTAGGATTGATAACCACATTGACAACTCGTTCCCCATTCTTACCTCACAGGCGTGTGAGGACTGATGATGATGATGGTTATTCTATCGACGACCAGAGGGACAGATGTGAGCTGTCTTACTCCACTCAGGTCCTCGTACTCTCTGTGCTGATTCATCCTTCTTGGTTTACATCTGTAGAGCTTGCTTATTTGGCTTGTTGAGTGTGCCACTGTCATGGATTAAGATTTAAACCTCTTTCTATAAGTGGGCTTCCTAGAAGCTATGTTGGTATTTCTCCTTCCTCCCTCCCTTCCTCCCTCCCTTCCTCCCTCCCTCCCTCCCTCCCTCCCTCCCCTCCTTCTCTTCCTCTCTCTCCTTCTCACCTTCTCTCCCTTCCCCCTCCCCTGTCTGTGTGTGACAGGCCACATATTTGCAGGAATGGAGTCTGTCCTGTGGGTGTGAGGCACAGCACAGGCTTCTTTTAGGCCTTGTGAACGAAGTTTTCAACCCATGGGAGGCACAGATGCTACAGGCTACAGACATACATGATGCACTACCCTCTGGAGCTCTCTCTCTCTCTCTCTCTCTCTCTCTCTCTCTCTCTCTCTCTCTCTCTCTCACACACACACACACACACACACACACACACACACACACACACACAGCTTTAGGCCTATAGAGTGTGGACTGGATGGACAAAGCACTTGAACACATCTTTTTGTTTTTTTTTCACTCCTTCAAATAAAGAAATATTTAGGGGTAATTATTTATGGAAAAAACAAACACAAACAAAACCCTTCTCTAAACTATAGGTCTCATGTAGGTAGTTTTGGTTGTTCTGGAACTTGCTCTGTAAACCAGGCTGGTCTAGAACTCACAGAGATCTGCCTGCCTCTGTCTCCTGAGGATTAAAGGCATGCACCACTACCACTCAGTTTAACATATTTTCTTACCAGAACATTTCGAGGTGGGTTGTGTGAAGTAGAAACTTAGTAAACACATTAGCTCTTATTCAAATGAAATGTAATGGGAGCTAAGGAGAAAGCCCTTCCAAAATGGCAATTGTAACTCAAATTTTAGAAACTGGAATCTTCTTCAGACTTTTTTTTTTTAATTTTTAGGAAAATGGCAAATTCACAAAATGTGTAACGGCTCTACTTTGGAAGTAAGCAATTAAATGGTCATGCCGATTGGGTGTTTTAGAAAGTAAAACCTGGTTATACAGTATTAAATATACTTTCCTTTGAAAATAGGGTTGCTTTGGTCAGTACATCCTGTATTTTCTGAGTCATTCATTAGGAAGATTACACTTAACAAGAGAGAACTTGAATATGTCTTAATTTTGATATTGGTGTGTCGTTACTAACGCTGACTTTAGCAGCTGTCTCACACACACTGGGACACTGGCTTAGGGACACACGGGTGCTGGGGGGGGGGGAGCAGAGGAGTTCTGAGGCCGTTTGAAATGACTAGCAGTTCAGGGCTTTAGCCCAAGAACATCAGTGCAGAAAGCCTTCCTCTGTAGACAAAGGTCACGGTGGGGGGTGGAGGGCAGGAAGTGGGAGGCAAACTCAGCCTTGAAACACTGCCAGTAAAATCCTGTGCTTTCAAGAGTCTGCCAGACAAGAAAACAAAAATCCGAAAGAGCTCCAAGCTGTTGCCTCCTTAGTACACAGTGAAGTTCTTGGTTGTATTTGGATACCTAAGGAAGGGATCGGTTTGAAGTCAGGAGGTCCAGCGCCCTTCTGTGCCAAGTTTTGAGTGTACTTAGATAAGTACATGCTACTGAGGCCAATAGTTAGCCTTGAATTCTTAATCCTTCTTGTGTCAACCTGTGGGGATCTCAGACATGTACCACCACAGCCAGCCCATTAATTATTGGTGCCCAGCTCTCCCACCTGCTTCTCGGGTGCTCATTTCACTGTGTCTGGTTCAGTGTGTGTGTGTGTGTGTGTGTGTGTGTGTGTGTGTGTGCGCGCGCGCGTGGGGGGGGGGTTCGGGGCGGGGGGAATGCAAAGCTCTAGGTCATTTCTTCTTGACTTTCGTCTCACCTGAGTCTGGAAGGGACACAGAATAGCCCTGCCTGAGACTTCTCAGTGCAGGGCTGTTTTCCACTCCGCTCTGGGACAAGTGGTTGGTTGAAATGTGATCTGTACTCTGAAGACCATTTACTGTTTCTGAGCACCCTAGGGCCCTGTTCTCTCTTTCAGCTGAAGTGCTGATATCTCTGGCCATCTGTTCCAGACATGCTGTCTAAGGATGACACGGTTTTCAACATGGTTTGCAATGTATTGGGAAAATGCTCAATGTCCATTTTAAAGATGGGGCATTTTTCTGTTTAATTCATGATGGTGGCTTCCTTGAAACCTTCACATTCCTTTGGGACAGTTTGAGTTCCTCATAGCATCACATCTCACTTATTTTTTTAAGGATGAGTAGGACCTGGCACCTGTGAACATGGATTAACTACTGAACACCACCCCTCACCCCCACCCCCACGAAACCACAGCTGACCTATTACAGAGCAGCCACCCTCTGTTCTGCCTTGAACTGGTATGGCAGGGTTCCTCTCTTTTAATTAGCAAGTGATCACCCGAGAAAATTATCTATAGATGGGTGGGCTTTGCCTAACTCCCAAATCACAAGTTTAAGTTATAAATGGTCACCATGAAATACCCTTAGTACAGGTATTATTATTCTCTACTGACAGGGAATTCTCACAGATTCCTGGGTATGAACTAAAGACAGGTGTGGACTAGATTGTCCACAGGAGAGCTGCAAATGTCCCTCTCTTTTCATTGCCTCTGTTTCTCCTACATGTCACTTGTGAATAGAGATTAGATCTAAAAGTAATCCCAAAAAGGTGTTTTGTTCCCCTTGAGAGTGAGAACATAAGACAAATAACACAGGGAGTTTTAACCATTTTAAAAAAAACAAAACGCTGCAACAGCATACACACACACACACACACACACACACACACACACACACACACACACACACACAGAGCCCTTCCTGAATGACTTTTGGTAATTCATCGGGGAAGCTAGTGATTTAAAAATTTTGCAAGGAAAGAGATTACTTAGCAATTCCCAGCACAGCCGTATGTGCAGAGAGACAAGTAAGCTGGGTTGAAGTATTTCTAGCATTTCTGAGCATATGAAGAGTTTGGTTCCTATTTGTATCTGCTTACATATATTGATAACTTCTCAAAACTCAAGATACACCCCTCAGTTTCTAGCTCTATCTTGAAACAAAGTAGTTTTGTTTTAATAAGACAGGATACATGTCTTTAAGCTGTTAAAACAAACAAAGCTTTAAAAGATACTGTAAAGGTTACATAAGTAACAACAACATACCATCTGGTATGTAGAAATGGTATTTGTGGAACACTCACTGTGTACCAGGCACAGCTTTCACATTTAATCTTTGTTATCCATTACTGTGACTTGATTTTAATTTTGGGATGTGGAAGGCCCAGTAGACTTACTCAAGGTCACACAGAACAAATGATGGAGCTGGTATCTGGCAGTTCTAGTCTAGTGATGAAAGTGACTACTCCATTCACCCAGTTAAAGAAAAAACAAAAGAACAAAAACCATTAAGGATCCCCAGTGCAGCTTTAGTGCTGACTTCAATGCACGAGGCCATGGGCACTATCTCAAACACTGCAAAACAATTTCAAAAATTCATATTTTGCTCTCTACCATTTCACTACATCCCATGCCCCCATACCCCAAATTTTTTCTAAACCACAGAATCTTAGCAGGGCTTCTGAGGCTTAAGTGGGATCTACCTATGAAACTCCACATGCCTAGTACCCAGAACACTCCTGGAAACAGTCACAGTTTCGAAATTTCTGATGCAAAATTCAAGCCTATATTATCCATGTGCAAACTAAAAGTGCCAAGGGGCCACCTAGCCTGCTCCAGGTCTTGCAACTTCTCGTTTCTAAGGCTGGATTGGAATTCAAGCCCCCTGTTCACTGGCTGCCTTCTCTGCTCCAAGATTCTACCTCTTGAGCAGTGTTGTGATGCCAGTTGGTGAAGCCATGGACGAGTTCTCTGACCCTTTCCATTTCTTCCTTCTCAGTTTAGAGTGGGTCTGCTTGAACCTGGGCAGGGCAGCGGCAGTGGTGGGCAGGAGATGCCTGGCCACTGTATTCCTATCCTGCCATCTTACCACAGAACTTAAGCTGGCGGCGGCGGCGGTGGGACGAGGGGGGTGGGTAGGTCTGTCATCACTCCCTGGTACTACTTTTCCTCCAGTGCACCAGAGCTTTGCACAAGCCTTGAAGTGATATCAGTGTGAAATGCTGCATCTCTCAGGCACTGATGTCTCCCTGTGGAGCTGAGTATACTTCATGCCAGTTTCCCCTGTAGCTCTCAAACTTCATGGAATTTAGATCTAGTTACAGCTATAAGGTATGCGCTGTCTCTGTGGACGTGATTAAAAAACAAAACAAAACAAAACAAAACCCAGGGATCAACTTCACTTGTAGGCCAGCCAGTTCCTTTTTGTGACCTGCAAAGTTTTGCTAGTCCCAAACAGTTCCCAGTAACTGCACTCTTATTGTTGTTCATTTGTTTTCCTGTGAGCCCTGGGCCTATTTCTTTATCAGATGGTCATGTGTCCCGCAGAGCCTGTTGGTTGACTCTAATTTGTCATTTTTTTTTCAGATAGATGCCATGTGCCATCAGGCTACTGTTGAGCACAGGGTTTATAAACTGTGAGCCTGTTAAGAAATGAGTGTTCTAGTGTAGTGGTTTATGCCTGGAAGCACTCAAATTTGGGAGACTTGCCATGAATTTGAAGCCCCAAACACCCAAACTACTATGTGATGCTTTTAAGACTCATCAAGCATTCATCTGGGAGTCCTTTGTCCTTACTATGTCCCTTTTATAACTACGGAGCTGTTGCAGAGAGAAGTTTAATGTGACAAAGTATTTTTCATAATTCGGGTTTTAAAGACATTTGTTGGGAGCTGAGTGTAAGAACTTAGAGTTGCTGGTTAAGCAGTATCTGATTTTCTTTTCTTTTTCTTTTCTTTTTTTTTTTTTGGTTTTTCGAGGCAGGGTTTCTCTGTGGCTTTGGAGGCTGTCCTGGAACTAGCTCTTGTAGACCAGGCTGGTCTCGAACTCACAGAGATCCACCTGCCTCTGCCTCCCGAGTGCTGGGATTAAAGGCAAGCGCCACCAACGCCCGGCTCAGTATCTGATTTTCTACTGAGAATTCTATTCTTTTTTGTTGAGAACTGTGGTCAGTTTTCCTAGGAGAAGGGATAATCGGCATAGAAGCTTGCCTACTGTTCAGAAGACTCACTAGCCCCACCTTCCCCTAGGTTGCCTAAACAGTTGCCTAAACTATAGGTTCCTCTATAGTTACCAAATCATTTCTCAGGTATGACCACAGACACGTGTAGAGACGTAAAAGCCCTGGTATACAGAGAATCAATTTATTGGGTAGATTTTCTATAATTTTTGTCATTTGGGCCAACTAGTAATATACCCCTCAGAGATGGGTTGGGGTAATTCATTCATACTGAAGTTCTATTTGTGCCTCTGGTCATTTGAAGATTTCCCCTACAAGTGGGGAAGGGAAGATGTGAACAGTTTGCTTAAGACTGACAACTGAAACATGAGTCATCTCATGCAAGCATTTGGGGGGATACTCCAAGCTCGGCATGAAAGGAGTCAGAAGTGGCTTCCTGAGGGTGGAGGTGGGGGAGGTGTCAAGGAGGGAGAGGCAAACTCAAACTCAGAGGTCCTTAGGTTGAGAAAACTTCTATATCATTAGATGTCTAAGCCTCCAGTTAAGTGTTTTGCCTAGTCAGTCCTGGTTCCAGGTGCTAATGCAGACGAAGAACTCACTATGTTGTCCTAGTTGTCCTGAAACTCACTATGTAGACCAGGCTGGCCTCAAACTTAAGAGATACACTTGCCTCTGCCTCAACAGTGCTGGGATTAAAGGTGTGTACTACCATGCCTGGCTCAGACAGAACATTCCCTCATTTAAAGATACAAATTTTTTTTTATTTGCATACAGAGTCTCACTATAGCCTAAATTGACCTCAAACTCTCAATCTCCAAAACATTGAGGGCTCAAATGATATCACAACTGTAAAGTTTGTATCATGAAACTTTATTTCAAGCACAAAAATCACTGAAAATATTGTATAAAAATAAAAATACCTTCAGCATATATGGTTTTAGGATATGTAAAATATAGTCCCAGCCCCAGATATCTCAATATATATATGTAAATATATCCCAGTGCAAAATGCCTTCAATTCAAAGTACTTTAATTCTTTAGCATTTGGAGTAGAGATGAGCTAACTATGTAGTTCATTCCAGAAAACTGAGAATGGAAAAGTCTGGGCCATGTGACTCTCTTAGATGCTTCCCCCAGCGATCAATGGCCAGTGGTTGAACCATTTACATATTGTGTGATAGTTATTGTTAACTGGACAAGCTCTAGATCACTTTGGGCACACCTGGGAGGGAAGGCCCACCTTAACTGTGGGCAACAGGATTCCGTGGTTGGGGTCCCTGACTGACGGAAAAGGAAATGCTAGCAGAGAACGAGCATTCACTTCTGCTTCTTGACTGAGTGCAGTGAACAGCTGTGTCCTCAAGCTCCTGATTTTGTGACTTCCCTAGAAATCAAATTTGCCTTCCTTAATTTGCTTTGGTGAGGAATTTTGTCACTGCAAGAAGACACACACACATACACACACACACACACACACAGGAAGGATCTCACTCCAGACAGACTGGGGGTGTCTAAGTCACCTGTATGCTGTCCCAGTTGCTATGTATTCATATGTGCTGCTGCCCTGTGTCCAGAGAGCAGTGTTTTCCTTGTCACCCTCTGCTTATGGCTTTTACAATCTCCCCACACCCTCTCCATAATGATCCCCGAGCCTTTGGAGGAGGGGGTGTGATAAAGATACACAGCTGAGCCTTCCACTGTCTTATTCTCTGCACCTTGGTCAGTTGTGGTTTTTCCATGTGAAATCACCATCTATAGCTAAAAGAAGCCTGTCTCCCGAAGGCTGATGGATACACTAATCTATGGATATAGCAAGCAACTCATTAGAAGGTTTAATACATTAATAAATGCTCCCCTTAGGGCCTGTAATCTGTCCAGACACAGGTCCTTGGCCCTCATAACAGTGCCAGGTTTTGGTTTCAGGTTGTAGAGTAGAGCAGGCTGTAAATCCCAACAGATGGGTGGTTAATCCCATGGCATTCACACCACTATTGTACCAGTAAGCATGTCTTACCAGGCTGGTTATTGTTATAGCTCACAGGGCCCACAGCTGGTTAAGGTTAGTGACTTTGGGCCAGGCATGGTGGCACATGCCTTTAAGCCTGATGTTCTGGAGACCAGAGGCAGGTGGATCTCTGCGTTCAAGGCTAGCCTGGTCTATATAGTGAGTTCTACGCTTGCCAGGGTTACACAATGAGACCCTGTCTCAAAAACAAAACAAAACAAAACCAACAACAAAACTTCCTTTTCTCCGGTGGTAGCAATCACAGCATCTTCAAGCCAGTAGGAATGAAGTTTCCTAGTGAGTACCAGCTTGATCTGTGTGTGACTCAAGTATGTCATATCTTCAACAGCAGGTTTTCCTATGGTGTTCTAGATAGAGTATAACCAAGAGCATTGGCAATAGCCTGTAATGTTTCAAATTATCTTGTGTGTAGGGGGGGAGAGTCTCACTGTATAGCCTTGGCTGGCCCAGAACTTAAGGATCCACTTGCCCCTGCCTCCCTAGCGGTTCTGAGATTAAAGGCATGTGACACCATGTGCATCTTTCTTTCAATTTTAATAGATGGTTTTGCTGGGTAGAAAAGTTATACTCTTTGAGGATTTGGACTATAGCTTCCCAGACCCTTCTGGCTTTAATGGGTTCTGTTGAATAATCAGCCTGCCTCTATAATTGACTTGAGTTTCCTCCCTTGGAGCTCTAAAACCCTGTCCATATTTTGTGCTCTTAATATTGTTAAAATATAGTATGTTGTGGATAATTTCTTTTCTGATCTATTTGGTGTCCTCAGACATCATGCCTGAACAGGAATGTTTTTCTCTAGGTTTCGGAGATTTTCTTCCATGATATCATTGAAGAAGTTTTCTGTGCCATCACTATGGTTTTCTTCTCCTCCTTTGCCTAAAATTAGGTTATGTCTTTTTAGGGGGTTCCAAAACACTCTCATGCTCCATTTGTTATTTTTTTTTCTGTTTTAGACATAATCCATTTGTTGCAGTGGCTTTACACTGAGGTTTTTATTTGGTTTATTGAGTTTAATTTCTAATTGTCTTAAGAAATTCAAATTATTTTCATGTCTTGGACCAGCTTCCTAATTTCATTCATCTCTTTGTTGCCTTTGAGTTGTTTGACCATAGCTATAATCATTGTTTTGAATTCTTTCTAAGTGCTTGTATTTCCACTAGGGCCATTACTATGGGAATTGTATTTTATGGAGGTGACAGGTTATTTGGGCTTTCCCTGTTTTCTGAGTTAGGATGTGCATATCTAGAGTTTTTTTGGTTGGGGTGTTTAGTGTTTAGGATTCACAGCAGCACTGAGAATCTCCATTCCTGTTTGTCTAGTAAATGGGGATACAGCTTCCATCCAGGCCTTCTGTTCTCTTGCTACAGTTTCTTCAGTTCTAGAACAAGTTTTTCCTCCAAGTATGGACTTGTCCTGGGTCTCAAGGCTAGACAGGGCGACTGGTAGGGCTCATGTGATGGCTGAAGGGTCCTTTGTGGATCTTGGAGGGAAGAAGACAGGCTCAGAGGAAGGGGCTCTCACTGGCAAGCAGTCAGAGGACTTGGGGTGACCCAAATGGAGGATAACGGGAAAAGTGCGGTAGCCTACTAGGCCCACACCAGCATGTGGTGGCTACAGGGTCACTGGGATCAGGTGAGTATCAAAGGGAGCGAGAAGGGCTGAAAGGAGGGGGTGGTCCAAATGGGGGCCCTTGGGGAGGGAGGGCAGTCAGCCTACCTGCCTGGGCCTGTGCACATGTGGCGCACGTCTAAGATAATATTTGTTATATTTGGAAGACCACCCACCTGCCTTCTAACAGAGTCCAATTCAACAGTCTGGCTTTTTTTTTTTTTTTTTTTTTTTTTTAATGAGAAACATCTGAGTTGTACATATACAAATAGTTCCAAGTTTCTTTACTAAGCCCTGGTAGCCAAACAGCTCAACCAGACCCAATGTGTCTCTTTTAAAACATGAGAGTTCTTAAAAAAATTAACTTATAAAAACATCCCTATCAAGTCTGGAGTTTGGCATTTACTGTACATTAGTCCAAAGCTCAAGCTAAAAATCTTTTAAAATCAAAGTTTACATTATCCATACAGATTTAGCGTGGTTAAAATATATGCACAAATAACCACATCCATGCAATAAAATTTCTTTAAAAAATTTTAAAGCAATATAAAAGAGCTGACCCAGGTACAGAACAGGACGTTTTTATTTATAACTGGGAGTGCAGACTGCTAGCCGACTGGAGGGAACCAATTCTCAACATTTAAAATGTGTTGAATCAACCGTGACTGGAGTTTCTAAACCATTACTAAGGTAGGGACCTACCAGCTTCTTGGATATAGTTCATTTAGGTGCTGAACATCATTGTTCATGGACCTTATATCAACTGTACTACAAATACAGTGTTTTACAAAGTGCGTGGCTCTTCGGGAAGCCCCCTCCCCAGAGTTCTCGGAACCCATCTACTAGCTTTGTCTGAATGCCAGGTCCTGCTGTGTACTTGGTTCTCTGTCCCAGAGGAAGGACATCTTGCCTGAGTTGTCCTGGGCCACCAGAGTCCATTTGGACAAGATGAGGGAGGTGGCTGCAGCAGGTCCCTGGATCTTGTCAAGGCTAGGAGTCACTCACAGGTTGGTCTGGTACCACAAGCTGAGCACATGTGGCCAATAGGCTGTTGGCATGGCACTGCGGCTGGCAGAATCCTCTAGGTGGGAGGTGGCCCGTTGGTGTACCGCAGCATGGGGTAGAAGGAGCGCGCGAAGTTGTTGGCCTGGGTGCAGCTGTAGTCTTCTTCGGAGGCAGGCAGCAGGCAGGCCAGGAGCAGCAGCAGCAGGAGCAGCAGCTGCAGGGGTAGCGCTGCCCTGATCACCCTTGAGAGGAAGGAGCGTCTTGGCTGTGAGCTGCCAGGGCCATTGAGGTGGGACATCCTGCCAATAGAGGTAGGACAAACACATCAGGAGGCCACACTAACCATTATCTGGCTACATGCTCACGGAAAGAAATACAGGACCCTGAGATGTGAGGTTCAGATGGCCAACAGCTGGGTGATGGTTAATTAACACTGTCAAATTGAAAAGATCTCAAGTCATGGAGGAGACCATTGGGCATGCAGACGAGGGCTTATCTAAATTAACTGAGGTTGGGAAGGACTGATTTAAGAGTGGGTAGCACCGTTCCATGGCCTTCGGCTCTAAGCTGAATAAAAAGGAGATGGCAGCAAGCTGAGGACAAGGATTCATCTCTAGCTGCTTCGTGACTGTGGGACAATGCGACTGTCTGCCTCAAGCTTCTGCTATCGCAATTTTCCTGTCATGACGGACTGTCCCCTTGAACCGGAATAAACTCTTCTTTACTTACGTTGTTTTGTCAGAGTATTTTGTCACAACAATACAAAAAGTAACTCGGATAGTTGGGGCGTGAGTGTGGAAGAGGAGCCTGGTCCTCTCGGGATGCATCTGGAGAGTGGCACCAGCCAGGCTGGGGGGTCCTGAGGGAACTTGATGCCATTACCTGCTGTCTGCCGCCTCTTCCTCTTTGGTAGATCTCTCTGCTCCAAACTGCTGGAACAAAGAGGCCCGTGATGCAATGTGTCCTTCCTTAGGTTAGCTACCTCCACACCCTCCCCTTTTAGGTCACTTTCCCGACACACTGTTGGGACTAGTCACACCATGTGTGATGACCCAATTGGGTTTGTTGAGCCATCACATTTTTCGGATTTCAGTTTACTCTGCCCTGATTTACTGGAGGCATTGGGAAACCCCTTCACCAGGGGCCCTCATCTTCCACAGCCTACTGTGACCCCAGAGAAAAGTAAGTCACCAGGAGAGAGCCTTTAAAAATTCATTTTTAACAATCATTTGTAAGGGGCAGTGAGAACATGTAAAGGCAATTTCTGCCAAGCCTGATGACCCACGTTCAATGCCCGGGACCCAAGTGATGGAAGGAGAGACCCGACTCCTACAAGCTGTTCTCTGACCTCTCTATGCACACTGTGGCCTATGTGTATACACACATGCATAAATAATCGTAAAAAAAACCAAAAGTTACAGCTTGTCTTTTGGTCAGAAGGTTGAAATAGACAGGTGCTGCCATGAAAGGTCCAGTGGGCCTTGGAGTCTCAAGTGTCTGTCATCTTAATGACTTTGAGAGCCACACTGGTATTTTTAAAGGAAGGGTGGGCACTAACCTTTGCATAGGACACTGGTGCAGAGGCAGCTGGAGGCGGTAGCCCCGAGTCCACTTCATCAAAGCTGTCCAGAGAGGGGTCTGGATTCTGAAAGCCACACCCAATTGTTCAGGTTAGGGCAACAGAAAGTTCTAGGTGGTCTCAAGAGCACTGTGCTTTGTGAACACTTCAATGAGTCATTTGTCCCTATCTCAGCTTAAATCCTTCTAATTATTCTTTCCTCCGAAGCAAACAGACTTTTTGAGACAAAAGGCCTTATAGGCCAAGCACAGGAAACCCATAATCCCAGTTGGCAGTGAGTCTTCATACATCACAGATAGATTCATGTGTCCCCGCTCCCTAGCAGAGCTCCCTAGGGAGCGGGGACACAGTCTAGTATTCCCTTGCATTACAGCACATTTTCAAGAGAACTGAAAGTCACAGAGGAGAGGATATCAGGAAAGAGAGACCAGGACAGTGAGGAGGACTTGAAACCATGTCATGAGAGAAAGTGAAGATTTGAAAAAAAAAAAAAAAGTGAAGATTTGTATTCTGCATGAAGGTAGTAGAGAGGACGGCAGGACCCATCTTGCATATAACTCTACTGGTAGTTAGGTACAACTGCTGCCTGTTTTCACATGGCAGAACACATGCCAGAAAGGGGCTGGAACCTTTACACAGACTACCTGCCCTTCCACCGTAGTGAGGCTACAACCTGTCTTCCTGGGACATCTTGACACAGAAGAGCGACAACTGGACTCACCAGGCTTCCCTGAAAGGACATCAGATCTTGAGCCACCTGCTCACGCAACTGTTTGAGTTTCTTCCCGATTACGTGGACCTTCTCTTCGGCTTCAATGTAGTCTTCTCCGTGCCCCTTAATGAGAAGGCTGGAGGCAATCTCCTGCAAGGAGCTGACTTGAGGCTGATGGTCTTCCAACTCCTTTCCCAGTTGCTGAAAGCAAAATGGTGCAAAAACAGTTGTCACCAGGGAGTGGAATGTAGCTTTCTTTGTCTGGGGATGAATGCTAGGTACTGCTCAACTCCAGAACTTTCTATGGTTCACTGATACCAGTCTCAAAATCCTTGCTTAGCTTAGCACTATTCAGAGAGCAGCTGAATAGGTTGTACCCCACCTGTTTTTAATTCCTTTTAACTCTAAAGATAATTTGATGTTGAGAAATTAGAGGGAACAAGTGATGGAGTGTGGTACGAAGACTAGGCCCTTATACACTAGGTCAGGGAAACAGAAGTCAGTAAGTCAAGAGCTAGTAGGTCAAGCTCACAGCTTAGATAATATGGAGGATGCACCAGGCTGATCACTTGCAATCATTAAGGGCTGTTTTCATGCTATGCTGCTACCTCCATTGAAATTAAAAGATGAAAATTGGTTTCAATCACATTTCGAGTCCTGACATGCAGACAGGACATTTGCACCCATGTAGAAAGTTCTCTTGGGCACTGTTACTGTAGGGAATGGAACTTAGTAAGGATTTTAGTATAAAATTCTTTTATAGCAGCGCCCAGCAATTTTTAAACACAAAACACTGAAAAAAAATCAAACTACATATAAGCTTATAGATAAAAATAAGTCTCTTTGCATACATGTGAGAATGTATTGGTTTCACCTTGGGCTTATTGGTGAAATAAATCTATAAAGATACAACTTAACTTCCAGAAATAAGTATTTTTACTATGAATATATAGACAACTCATGTTTCCCCCAAGTGAACAGTACAGTCAGACCTCTGTGTCCGATGGTCCGGCACCCACAGTCAACCAGCCATGGGTCAGAAAACATTCACAACTAAAGAATTACTGCTGTTCTGAACAAATAAATGCTTTCCTAGCTGCTATTCCCTAAGTGTGGCACAATACAAATTTATGTAGCATTTACATAATACATTTACTTTGTACTAAGCATTGTAAGTAATCAAGAGAGGATGTGTGTAGATTGTATGCAAATAACAAATGCAAAAACATGTACGTTTTTCCGAAGGGACTCAAGCACCCCCAAATCTGGGTATGTGCAGGAGTCTAAGATCACTCTCCTGTGGGTATCCAGGGATGAATGTATTAACAATGGGAAAAAAATTCTTCAGTGGGCTTGAACTCAAAAGTATTTTTAAAACTAAGTCCCTAAGTCCAGAATCTTAAAGGTGCTGCTCTGGCTCTTCACCTCTCTGTATGAACCCATGAGTCACAACCACCAACAGCACTGTGGTGCCCAGAACACTGGGGAAGTTTCCACCCATGGAAGGAGACAGTGGTTAGTGGTACTGTGGGAGAAACTTACCATCAGCTCTTTCTGACACTCCAGGAGGGCCTGGCGGTCTGCCTCTGGGCTGGTGACAAGTGCCTTCTGCCTTCGGCTCTCCACGCTTGCTAGCCACAGGAGCAAGTTGTGACTCAGCTGGTGGAAGTCCTTTAGGAACAACACTTGTCAGAGGGAGCCTGCTCTTTCATATCCACTAGTCACCTGCCTTTCTCATCTTAGCCAGCCTTATACACACCACATTGCTCAGTTCTAAAAATCAGCGTGAGAGGCAGGTGCTCGGTGATTCCCAGGTCTCAGAAGGGAACCCTGAGCATTAATGTGCTCTCCTCTTACAGGGCCAGGTCTCTGAATCTCTCAGACCAGAGGACAGAGAGAGGCAGTTTCCTTAATCCGGTGGCGTGTTTGCTGTGACCCTTACTTCCGTGGTGGGTGTGGGCTTGGGCAACAGACCTGGAAATCCTGGACAAGC
This sequence comes from Cricetulus griseus, assembly GCF_003668045.3. Classification (NCBI taxonomy): domain Eukaryota; kingdom Metazoa; phylum Chordata; class Mammalia; order Rodentia; family Cricetidae; genus Cricetulus; species Cricetulus griseus. The sequence continues at coordinate 127,377,899 of NC_048598.1, forward strand.
ACTGGGCCAATTTAATAGCACTAGAGGGAGGGGGGCTTTCTTTCTAACCTAAGCCAGCACCGGTGATGTAAAGTTATCTTTGACTCCTAGAACATGGGCCAGGCTGCTGCTGGGACAGGGCGTTGGGCTGAGTCAACATACCTGGCACTGCATGAGTGACTGTCGTAAGTCCCTTCTCCAGCTGTCCATCTCACCCTGGACCGTGTCCCAGGACAGGCTCAGCTGGTGGAGCCTATTTTGGAGTTCTGTGGATTCGGGGCTCTCACTTGGCAGAGACTCCCTGTGGCTCACGTTGACGGAGACCATTAAGGTCTTGTAGGTATCAAAGGCTTTTAATATCTCCTACCACCAAGGGAACAGACCCAGTTAGAGAAAAGAGGCTCATTTCCAATACCTGTAAGGACAGACCTTCTCCACACTGCTCCAAGCAGTGGCCACCAAGACGAGTGAGAACTTGCCTGTGAGTGGCTGGGAAGCGTCAGCTGAGGGGGCTGCCTTACAAGGTTAGTGAATCTGGCTGGCTGGCTGGGTCTGAGAGCACAGGCCTGCCTTCTCACTGACAGGCTCCACCAGGCATGAGGAGACTGCACTGACCTCCACAGTCCCTTTTCTGTCACTGGCTTAGGAACAGTTCTTGGTAGACTAAAAGTTTTCTAGATAAAGGCTATGTAGCTATTTTGCACTTGTCCCTAGCAACCCCAGGAATGCCACTCCTTTAAGAGTATATACACAATGGGAAAGCATACAACCCCAACACTCCTGAGCTTCAGGACCTCAGATGTATCTGCTCAGGGCACCTTCAAAATTCAGGGTTTAAGCTGCCCCTCCCCTGCACCCTGGGCTGCTGCTCCTGAGGCCGGGCTGATCATATGGGTAACAAATTCTAACTGTATCACAGGTAATTAAGTTGGGATTCCTCAGCCAGTGAGCCAGGAAGCCTCCAATGCCAGCCCTGTGTGAACTACCTCATATAGGTCAGCAGGGTTGGTTTTATGCTGCCTCAAACTGGCTACCAGCTCCTCAAGAATCTAAAGTCCAGATCTTTCCAGCCCCTAGGGTCTGAGCCACATCTCCGCAGAGCTCTTCTGGGCTTGGCAATTATCTGTAGATTCTCTCCCATGTGCAAAGAGAAGCCTGCATCTCCGTCCTCACTGAAGTAAAAGCCACTGACCTCTACACACGTTACCCGCATGCTGCCAGCTACACCAAACCCAGGTCTGACCTGTGTGCTCAGCACCACAGCCCAAGCTCTGCCTGCTCTAGTTTCCTACCCCCACCCCCACGGCTCCCACTCACTTGCAGTCTCTTCACTCTGAGTGCTATTTCCTGGATATCGGAGGGAGGCTCTGCCAGCCTCAGGGCTTCCAGCTCTGCTTCAGTTTTTTCAAGCCAAGCGGTGATGTTGCCGATGTCAGAATTCAGCTGCTGCACGTTCCCTTTTATTCTGAGTTTCCCGTGAAGCTCTTGCGCCTGAATCAGCTCCCATCTGTCGAAGGCACCTGGAACCCAAAGCTGCCAATTAAAGCAAGCAGTAAAGCGAGCAGATGTTCTCAGCTGTGAGAGGTCAGGATGGCAAAAGTGAGTCCAGGATGCTCCCTGAAGGAGGATCAGGGCCAGGGAGCTCTCTTTTGGAATCTCTGAGTTCAGATTCAAGGCCCAGCCCCTCAACTCCCACAAAGGCTAGAAGGAGGTGGGGACAGAGGGTGAGGAAAGCCAACCTGTGGCCAATAGGTCTTCTGGCCTCTAGCTCATCATTTCAGGTGCTATTGCTGTTTTGATTCACAAATGACCAGGACAGTGTGGTCACCTCTACTTCATGTTTAGCTCAGCAACTACTCTGGTAACTACTGGACTAGTCTTATGAAGCAGCTGAGACAGTGTTAGTTTCTGCCTTTCAAGAAGTCATTAAAACATGCATTTCATAGCCAGGTGATTATAGTTCACACTGTTAATCCCAGCACTTTTTTTTAGGAGGCAGAGGCAGGCGGATCTCTGAGGCCAGCTTGGTCTACAGAACAAGTTCGTAGATAGCCAGTGCTACACAGAGAAACCTTGTCTCAAACAAAACAAAATATGCACTTCATCTTTTGGGGAACCTTTTGTCACTCACTGTATAAAGAAAAGTTTCCAAAGGACCAGGGCCACAGCTTTGCCTACCAACTCTAACCCCAGCACCACAAAGGGAAAAAAAAAATCAATTTAAAGAGAGATGCAGAGAGATTCATTTATAAACACAAATTGGCTTATTTTGAAATAACAGAGATTATTGTGGGATAGGTTCAGCAGTCTTGATGAATTATGTCATTGCTTGATCTCTAATTAATGTTCTATCAAGTAATATGTTGAAGTAAACATCTGGCTAGGCCCAGATCCCAAGCTCTGTATCTCCTAAGGGATCCCAGTTTTGGTACCTGGCTGCTGTCCAGTTAGTGTGTCCAGCTGTTCATCTTCCTGCTGGGAGCTGCCCTTTGAGCCTCTCGGGCCTTCTTTGCCATCATCAGTGCCTTGATGTAATAACAACTTCACCTGGAACAAGCCAATTTTTAGGTTATATCTCTAAAATCAAAAGGGAGCTAAAGAACATCTGGGTTCATATGAACAGTAAAGAAATAGAGACATGGGATAAGTGACAGGTGCATAGTTGCACAGAAGATTTGTAAGCAAGTGGAGCTGAGGGCAGAAAGCAACCCTCGGTAACGCCCAGGAGGTGTGTCAGTGATGGGGGGTAAAATGACCTGTTTAATCTGCATCCTTCTTAAGGGTCTCCACACAAACTATGGCAAAAGATCACTGATCTTACGAGACAGCTCCTATGGTGGCTCTTTGACACCCTCACCGTGTTTTACAAAATCTCCTAGCCCTCCACATCACCAGGTTGAGGTGTTGGGCATTTTCCTCTCTGTGAATAGGAAATTCGGGGTCCTCCACCTCTCTGGGTCATTCATTATCTAGCATCTATCCTTCAACGTACACAGTGACTCTTCTGCTCCCACAGAGCTGAGCGGCCTGTTATGAGGGATCTTTCCAAAAATAAACAAATCCCTTTTAGAAAAGCGGTGCTTTCTCCGGGTTATGTCTATATGGCCTCTTGGTGTGGAATGGGGAAAAGGAGACTTCCGGCCTCTGGTAACTCATGTGGCTTCACATCAAGTGGAAAGGCTGAGCTGTTGAAATTGGCCAGGTGAGGAACACAGGCCTAATGCCTGGAAGGAGTCTCGAAAGCATGGGGTAGGGAGAGGGTTCCGGGCTGGGTGTGGTCTCCTTCCCCAGTCTTAGGCTGTAGCACAGATGGAGAGAGTAAAAGTGACAGCTGTCTGCTAAGCAAGAGGACGAGTTCTGAAGTGGGCACAGCCAAGTCTGTATCTGATTTGACCAGTTAAAGGCAGAACTGTCTCCAATTACTTAGTTAACAGTCACCTCCCCAACCCAGACACAGAGGGCACTTTGGCTAAACACACTTCCACTGCTGCTGGCTTCTCTGAAAGATGCATGTGGCGTTATTATGCAAGCAATGTTTTAACCCCAACTCCCTCATTGTTAATGCTTTACAGCTAACCTTTACCCTTGTGCTGTCTCCAGCTGCTGCCCCACCGGAGCATACCACGAACTCATGCAACTAATAGGCACAGGCTCATTGTTATAAAAAGCACCCCACTACTGTATTAATAAGGGCCACCATTCCAAGGGCCTCCTCCCTGTACACACATCAATCCTACTGTACGAGGCAGGTCTATCAGGTGAGGAAGGCTTACAGAGCACTATATGCCTCACTATCATGGCCAGGGAACCAAATCCACACCCTCAACACCACCAAGTCAGATAATGAAGCCCCCTTTTTTTCTGATGTGCAGTCAGAAAGCAAATATAGCAAGGATTTGAGAGCCAAGAGGCATCTCAGGAAGGCTCTGTGATTTATATGGATAATTGCCCCCAATGGAACTAGTTCTCTTGTCACGTCACTATCAGCACACACAAATTTGGGGGCCGGAAACCTTTTTTTTAAATCTAGTCCATTTCCTGGGTTCTAGAGTGAAGCATGGGTATCTTAGCAGAGGGCTCTGCTCTTTGGGTGGTGCTAGGAACTGAAGTCAGGACAAGTTAGGCAAGCTCTACCACTGACATCTCCTTCCTGAAGTTCCCTCAGAAGAGATGCCGCCACTGTGAGCAAAACAGTTCAAAAAATGAGATTGGAAATGCATGCATGTGCCTGGGCTCCATTCCCGGCAGGTCAAGACTTACATAGGCCGGTTTGTAAGGGGTGCTGGCATCTGAGGGGACTGGTGTTACAGTCCCGTCACCTTCCATTGCTTTGTAGTGATGCTTGGGATGGGAAGGGTTCTCAGGAACATGCCATGGATGGCTCTCAGAAATGGATTTACCTGAAACAAAGTGTCACACTAGTTAGGGTCTACTCTCCAACCAAAGGGTTCTTATTTAGTGACATAAACATGGTCACAGGTGACATGGCATCAGGTTATAATATCAAAATGAGTTTTGCAGCTTTCCTTGCAAAGCATGCATGTTTGCAAAATGTCAGTATGTCTTGGGAGGAAATGAAATGAGTCATGCAACTGAGCGACATTGCACCTTCACGAGATGGGACCACAGCGGAGCACAACGGACATATGATTTGCTGCGGGATGAAAAGCATTCCGGGTGGGGCTGGAGTCTACACTGGCAGGGGGCCCTGGGCAGTAAGGCCAGGTCTAGGGGCCAAGAGGCTAGAAGGCCTCTGAGGAGTGAGGGCAAGAGCGACTGTGAAGTTGGGCTTAAGGACCGCTGATAGACCTCTATCACCACTAAAGATGGGGGCAGGGTTGGGGGTAGGACTAGAGCTGCAAATCAAGGAAAGGTTTTTTTTTTTTTTCTTCCTGCTGTGGCAAAGGCAACAGTCTTTTCTACCCCCAGCCACCCATCTCGGGAAATCACCAGAAGCAAGGAAATAGTTTGAAACCAAGCCACCATGAAGAAAGCTTGGCCTATGCCAAAGGACTCAAGTTAGGTGGAGGAAAAAAAAATAACAAAAGGCACCGAGACAAAAAGTCTTTCTGCGGGCCTAGAAGTGGGTGGGGGTGGGGGGGAAGGGTGTTGAGACCACTCTGGTACAGGGTTGGATCTTATAAGGGAGCACGCAGGCATGGGTGAGTATAGCAGTGTAAATACACCATGACGCGAGGACCAAGGCGCATGGTGTCCACAGAAGGCACAGGTCAGACATGACACGGGAGCAAGGTTTAGGATGCAGTATGTGCCATGGGATGCGGCCATGTTGAGACACATGCACGGGCAAGGGGCCTACCAGAAGATGCTTTCAAAGATTTTGTGGTCATTTTAAGATATGCCTCAGGATTTTCAGGGATTTCTACATCTGAAAAAGAATAATGTCATTGTCCTCACCGGAGGTGCCTGTGGAGTAATGCCTAGGTAGTAAGTCAACACAGCAGTGACACTGCCAGTTGGGAGGAGGGGGTTAATGACTCTCTCTTTTATTAAAAGAATTTTCAAAAACCAGAAAGAATTGTTTTCACCAGTCAACTCCTGTTCATTGTGGTGGCAGGTTAGGGGCACATATGGCAAGAAGAGCCAAACCCAACTTGCTGATAAGCTTTGATAAACGCCATAAAAATCAATTGATGAGTCTCCCATTGGTTGGACTCATTAGTGAACAACACTAAAATCAGAATATGAATTTCATCCCGCCTGTAATAGTAGTGAGCTAATTCTCAGGTGAGGAAAAAGGTGGGCAGGACAGAAACCAGAAAGCCACAAGCCTGCACCGGCCACAAGCTGGACTCTGGATCACTGAGAACTCGCTGTGTTGCCATGGTGCTAGAAATACAGCCAAATGGGTCAGGTTCACAGGCTTTGGGAAAGTGCCTTTACCTGACAGTGCGCTGTAGAATGGACCCTCCTCGTCGTCTTCGTGAGAAGATGATCCCCCCACATCACCTGTGTGATCCCACTCCAGGGGGATAGAGTCCACACTGACGGGGGTCTCACAGCCAGACCGCTCATGTCCCGGGGGCACAAGGTGACACAGTGACTGGGGACATGATGACTCCTCCATCTCTCTCCTCTTACGCCAAGAGTCAGCCTGGATCTCTCTCGGGTCTTCTATGTCTGTTTCAGTCTCAGAGGCTTCCTTTTCATCTTCTAAGCTCTAAATGGAGAGTGCCCAGGTTTTAGGATGAACTAATTTAAAAAAGGCAGCTGCAAAAAAGCTTTGTCTAGCAGTTCTGAAACTGGCTGGCATTAACGTTGCCACACATGTGACCTACAGAATCCTGGGAACCCAAGTGAAAACAGGGCACCGTATGCTGAGTGACTCCAATCCCAGAGCTCCTACTGGAGGCAGAATTCCTGGATATTCATTTGCCAGTTTGACATATACAGCACGGTCTGGTGTATATAGCATCAAACTAGCTGGGAGGTGAGGATCAACAACCGAAGTCGTCCTCTGATCTCTGTGTGTGCTTCATGGTACACTTGTACAACCCCCTCACACACAAATACGCACGCACGCACGCACGCACACACACACACACACCATTTCTACAAAGTTCTCAGGCCTTATATATGGCTATCCAACTTGCAACAATCCACAATGGGGCCTGGAATCTGAATTTTAAGAAAAATCTAGGTTTTTTATTTTTCTTAGCATAAAATAAAATAAATAATAATAATGTTGAGCATCTAACCTAAGTAAGTTTATCTAGAGGAGAAGGAAGCAATGGCCAAAGTGTCATCATGGCTGATAGAATCACATGCTCTAGTTTGTTCTGTGTGGGGTGTGTGTGTGTGTGTGTGTGTGTGTGTGTTTGCAGGTGCATGTATACATGTGTACATCTATGTGGACGTATGTGTATGAAGGTCAATACTAGGTGCTGTGATAGTTAATTTTGATGGTCAACCTGATGAGATTTAGATGCACCATAGAAACACATGTTTGGGCATGACTGTGAGCTATTTCGAAGATTAGGGTGAGGTGGGAATACCTACCCTAAATGCGGGCAGACACCATTCCGTGGGCTGGGGTCCCAGATGGTTGAATAAAAAGGAAAAAGTGAGCTGAATACCAGCATTAATCACTGGCTGTGTCCTAATTGGGTACACGTGACTACCATGTGACTTCTCTGCCATGATGGAGAGCTAAAAGAAGCCTTCTTCCTGGACTTGCTTTCATCAGGTATTTTGTGGCTGCAGCAAGACAAGCTAATACAGGTGTCTTCCTCAACTGCACTCCATTTCCTCAGTGGAACCTGGAGCTGGCTGATTCAATGAGACCAGCTGGCCAGGAAGCTCCAGGGTCCTCCCGAATCTTTGTCTCTTCCAGCACAGGGTAACAGGTGCCCAATGCTGTACCCAGCTTTTTATGTGGGTGCTAGGGATCCAAACTCAGATCCTTATGCTTAATACAGCAAGCACTTTACCAACTGTCATCTCTCCAGCCTCCATGTGTCCTATTTTTATTGTCAGGTTTCATAGAGTTTCTATTCCGCTTACATTATAGTGCTCTATAGAGAAAACTGTAAGCAAGTACATTTAACAAGGAGGGCTTTGTGGAGACTTTCCGAGGCCACACAACTACATTTGAAGTCTGCCGGTTGGAGCACACACAAAAGAAACCTAGCCTGTCACGGTGGCCAGTAAGATGGAAATGTAGAATGAGAGCCTTAACTCCATGTGAACTTCCTGCACCTCTCTGAGTTCAGGGAAACATCAGGTCACTTCGGAAAGCTGGTACATCTGACACTTTAAAGGCAGGAACAGAGCATCAGGGAGGCAAAGGCATCGAAAGTTCCCAGATGTGAGAGGAAAGGGCAATTTCCAAGTAGCTAAAGCCTATCATCCAAGCTAGACAACTTCTAGTGAGTTCAAGGGGATGCTGATACTGACCAGAAAAGCCCTGTACTAAGGATTATGAGGGCAGGGGAAAGGAACATGAATTCCTAAGTACCGTCCTTCCCATTGCTAAGTAACGATAGCTCTAAATCATTAAGAGTGAAAAAAAAAAAAAACTACACAAAACAAAAAACCCAATGCCATTTTTGTTCCTATTTCTGTTGATCGTGGCACCATTTTTAAAAATTAGCTTCTCAGTCATCATATGGAAAGAGAACTTTCTAGAGCACTATCATTAAACAGCTCTGAAAAGCATGGCGGCTGCTGCTGTATCACAAGGCTGCTGCAGGTGTGAGGCAGCTCACCTTCAGAGGTACGATGCCACACTGCCCTACAACCTGTAACGCTAGAGCATACACTTTTCCAGCAGAGGGCCCCGAGGCTGGCATGACACAGCTCTGAAAAGAAAGGCACTCTTAGATTTCCTCTTATTCAGCAACACAGTTCAAAACTCAACAGTTAAAACTCTCATTCACTAGAGAAAGAAAAGAGAAATACAGAGGGGGAAAAAAATCCCCCTGGGGACTGGAGAGATGGCTCAGTGGTTAACAGTACTTATTGCTCTTGTAGAGAACCTGAGTTCAATGCCTAGCTGCCATGTCAGGCAGATCACAACTGCCTGTAATTTCAGCACCAAGAGATCTGACACCCTAATCTGGCCTCTAGGGTGTTACCTAATGTTTTCCTATGGAGACTGAAATATTCCATCCTATAGGCAAGTTCTTTAACAGGAAGGCACACAACTCAAAATGGCTTCAAGAAGTCCCTGAAACTGGTAAGATTCACTAGGCCCCTCCCTCAGATGGAAGGAAGCTGAGCTGCCAAGAGGACCCAGAGAAGCCAAGCTTTGAGGAAGATTCTTGAGACCATAGCAGCTTCCTGGAAGAAGCAGGGACCAGTTGAGCTGCCTGGGAGAGGTTTAGATGAACTAATGCACTTGGAAAGGACACTTTCCAACCTGTTGAGTTGCCTGCAGGCTGTGCAGTGTAGTCCAGGTTCCCAGCTTTTCTGAGCTGTCAGCCATGATGGGCTGGGCGTTGGTGACGCCGCTGTCCTTGAGTCATTTCTGCTCCTATAAGTAACCCCTCACCCATACTCCTGTAAGCAACCCTGATAAAACCCACTGGTTCCCCAGGTTGGACTTTGGTGGTATCTGAATTGTGGGTTTCCTATGTGGGGTAAGTAGATGTGTGTGCTGTGTCTCCCAAGGAGAAGCTTTGTCACACAACACAGGGCACCTACACTCATGTGCACAAATTCACACATAACTTAAAAAAAAATCTAAAAAACAAACAAAACCAAACCCTTAAAACATTAACTTCAGGCTGGAGAGATGGCTCAGAGGTTAAGAGCACTGGCCGCTCTTCCAGAGGTCCTGAGTTCAATTCCCAGAAACCACATGGTGGCTTCACAACCATCTACAATGAGATCTGGTGCCCTCTTCTGGTATGCAGATATATATGGAAGCAGAATGTTGTATACATAATAAAATCTTTAAAAACAAAACAAAACAAAAACATTAACTTCTCAGCTATCAGAGTCATACAAAGATGATAGAGTGGCGGCGGGGGGGGGGGTAAGATTCAGCACAAAACTAGCCCATTAGCAAATCCACCATGATTGGATGGGGAAAGCTCCAGAGAGCCATCTCCACCCCCTGGACCATGGTTGAATGCAGCCCTTCCTCTTAACCATAAGAAGTAAATCATGAGGCCTGGTACCAGGTAACCTTCCTGACTCTTCAAACATCCAGTATGGTGTGCTCACTGAGCAGCTGGGAGCACTGGTCAGTGGGGTCACCCTTACCGGGGCATGGGAGGTCAGCCGCCGATGGAAGCGAGACACTCTGCCGAAAACCTCCTGACAGTAGCGGTGCAGCTCCTCCAGCTCATCTTCGATCAGCACGGCATCCAGGGGCTCACTCTTCTGAATGAGCTGCTCCCCGAAGACGATGAGCTGGTCGATCTTGTTGGTGTTTAGTGTGATTTCCTGTTGGAAGCCCTGTTTGGGAGATAAGTTGGAACTTTCAGGAGAGCCTCTTTCCTGGTGTGTCTAGTGTCTATTTCATACTTGACAGGGGGAGGAAGCATTAGATGTCATTACGGTTTTGTCCCTTTTCCCTTTCTGTTTTGTACCCAGTACCATCGCATCTGCTTTTGAGGCACGGACAGTGACAATCTAACAATTTAAAACAATTATATACTTTTTTCAATTAAAAAAAAATTCTAAGTTTAACCCAGATGGATATTCATCATTATGGGTACGGGGAGAGACTTTGTCTTCTTGACACTTGGTGGGAACAGAGTTATTTCCCCACATAAACACTACTGGGCATCTGCCTTGGTGGGCACAGTGACAACTATAATTAGTGCCCACTGTGTTAAGGGGCAATGGGTTTCCATTTGGTGATGTTTTCTAACCAAGGAGATAATGACTGTGAGGGAAAACTGAACATGAGGGCATGTGCCTGTAGTCTCATCATTGGGGAAGCTGAGGAAGGATGACTGCATGAGTTCAAGGCTGCCCTGGGCTACATAGCGAGATCCTGTCTCAAAACAAACAAACGAATAACAAAACTTCCAAACTGACTGTAAACAGCAGAAGGTATCTGTTCTTGGTCCTGCCAGAGACACCTAGCTTGCCCTGCATGGACTCAAGTACTGGAGGAATGCAACTTAATGAAGTTCAGTTCAGAACCCGAAATGAACATTCTCCTCAGAAGGAGCACATAAAGGCTCAGTGTCCCTTTCTATAAGCAATACAAACACACAGGTGGAATGAAGACTGGAGAATTCTGGAACATTCAGGTTTGCACTGGCCAGTGCGCTTCTGCAGTGGTGCCTTTTCACCAGACACCGAGGAAGCAGCACTTACGTTCAGTTGGCGCATCTTGTCCTCAGCGTCACTCTCTGAGAAGTGCTCCACATTGGTCAGCTGCAGGTCCATCTCCGTGAGCCATACCAGAATGCTCTCCCTGGTGCCCTCAAATTCTTCCCTTTGGTTGGTGAAGTACTGTGAAAGGAGGAAGAAAAACCATGTGTGCACACCACGGTCATATTTGGCTGAAAGGAAACCCCATGTCTGGGGTAACCCAGAAGCCTCAGCATACTGCATCTAGAGCCTGGGGTCCTGTCTTCACTGTGTGACAACCCCCCTCTCCAACACACACACTGGACCTTGGTTTCCACCTCAGGGAATGCGAGAGGGCTTGGTAACATATTCTCTTAGGTCCTTTCAAGAATTTGATATTCTGAGTTTTCTAGTCTAAATCAGTGAATCTCCCCATCCTTGGTGTGTGTAGGGTACAGGTTCCCTGGGAGCTTTTCTTATCAGTCTTCCATGGCTTTCCCATGAAAGAAGAGCGAGCAGTTCAACATCGGCAGGTGCTCATCCCACTGGGAATGGTGGTACACTCTTGTAATCCCAGCAGTCAGGAGGTTGAAGCTGGAGGATTATGAGTTCTAGGCCATTCTGGACTACTTGGTGAGGCTCTGTTTTTTAACACACATACACGCATGCACACATGCGCGCAGCATGACAGAGAGAGAGGGAGGCAGACAGAGAGACCGAGAGAGAGAGAGAGAGAGAGAGAGAGAGAGAGAGAGAGAGAGAGAGAGAAGGAGCTTAGGTCTGAATGCCCATTTACACTTCTGTAATTCTAAACATGTAAAACAGATTCAGTCTTCAATGAAAGAGACCTCCCGGTCTCATAAGAGACAGGCAGCTATTTCCAGACAAATGTGACATTTAAGGCCAAGTAAAAGTTTAGACTAATAACTGACAAACTAGCAGGAAATAGATTAATGCAAAGGAATTGCCTAGATTATTAAGACAGCCTGCCAATGACCTTCTAAGAGAGTTAAAAAAATAATTAATACAAAATAAAAATAAAAAAGCCTAGGCTCTCATTTTCCTAGACTGCTTTGAGGTTAATCAGTGTGCTCTAACCCTGGGACAGTCACTGTCCCAATGCCCCACATAACAGAGCGCGTACGGACACTCTGTGTTGTATCCATATTTCTGATGCAGGGCTGATTCACAAGGTAAAACAAGGCTCTTGCAGAGGTGCATGTGTGCTTTTCCTGACCCAGTAAAGCACTGCCCTAGACTCATGTGCCAACACCTATACCATCGGTTCAGCCGGTGTAAAGAGAGATGTGCTTTGGTAACACGGATCACATAAGCAGCCTCTGCCTGAGAAGCCCTATGCAAATCCCTCTTTAAAAATAAACACTGGCAGCCATGGTCTCCTTTGTGTGGAAGAACGTTAGGATAACTTAGACTTGCGGTGAAATCTACCTGCTGCGGTGTTGCCAGCCTACCACAGCCTATCACATATCACTTCTCCCCACATATCTACCAACAGCACCCGGGAGCTATGGGCGGGTTACCCTGAGTCTCCGTAGAATGGCTGTGACCCGCTTCTGCAGGTTATCCCAACGCTGATTGCCTTCATGTACCATCTGCTTCAGTTTGCTGGCGGTGTCGGTGCGGTTCTCCCTAGCCAGCCGCCGGTACTGTTTGTTGATGAGCTCCAGCTGTGTCAGTCTTTCATGAATCTGCCGCTGAAAGGCCTGTGGCACAACGTGGAGGTCAGTGCCTGATAGGCAAAGGGCTGGGACCCTGCTTTGCCAAACCCAAGTGGCTTGCTTTGCATGACGATGCCCGGGCAGCAAAACACTACATCCCAGGTCTGTGAAGTCGGCAAAGCACAGGCACTGTCATACATGGACATTTCCATCAATGCTGACCTAGCAGCTGGTGGCGGGCAGAGGACCGTGACAGTAATGGGAACATCTGGCCACCCAAAACCATGCAGTAGCTTCTGAGGTGCAGCAGGCTTGGCTTATAGTGGGAGAACAGGATGGGGAAAGGCTCACCTCAAACCTCTTGAGCTCCTCTTTGGCGTTTGTATACAGCACCTCGGAGGAATTTGGGCAGGCCGCTGTCCTCTCAGCGGACTTGAGCCAGTCCTCGAAGCGGGAATAATCATCTAAAAACTTCTGCCACAGCCTCCAGGTCTCCTCGATTCTGAGGGGAGGAGGAGAGGACAGGAGGTTAGTTAGCAAACTGCCCACGTCCACTCAGCACAGTCTGCCTGTTTTGGAGTGCCCCAATCTTTTACTTGAACTGTTTAGGAAGACACCCAACCACCCCTTTCCAGGAACTAGCTAAGGATGTTTGCTCCCGGTCTCAACTCAGAAACCCTAATGCCATGGCTTCGGCAAGAGTTGGGGCTGCTTGCCCTGCTCTGTGGCTGGAGAAAGGCAGTGATTAGGTTTTGTTTGTTTTTTCAGTGATTTCCTTGCTCACCCTACAAGGCTTTCTCTGCCAATTCTTGCCTTCCTTCCTTCCTTCCTTCCTTCCTTCCTTCCTTCCTTCCTTCCTTCCTTTCCTCCTTCCCTCCCTCCCTTCCTCCCTCCCTCCTTCCCTCCTTCCCTCCCTCCCTCCCTTCCTCCCTCCCTCCTTCCCTTTTGACAGGTCTCTTGTAGCCCAGCCAGGCTGGCCCTGTACTCTCCATCCTTTTGCCTCCACCTCCTAAGGGCTGGGATGACAGGCATCTACCACCATTTCCTATTTATACTGTTTGGGGGATTGAACTCTGGACCTTGTCCATGCTGGGCAAATACTCTACCGACTGGGCTATTTCTTGGTGTATTTCTAAGTGACTTGAACAGAGAGTAGTTCCTATGGCTGCTAGGTGTAAGGCTGGCTATGGTTACAGTGTTCAAGTCCAACTGGCTGCTTACTTCATGCGCCGCTCCATGGACATGGCACAAATGTTCCTCCAGCGCCTGTCCAGGCTCCTGGTGGTCTGCTGGATTGAGTCACACTCTGTTTCGTTGGCACAGGCGTCAGAGTCATGCAGTAGGACATCACAGATATTGAACACAGACTCTACCCCCGCACTGTGCTGTTCGATATCTCGCTGCAGATCCTACAATTACAAGACAGCACAAAAGCACTTGAGATGGTGGCAGTGGAGATGGTGGTAGACTGGCACCAAAGGGTCCCTCCCCGTCCTTCCCTCCCCACTCCCTAGCCAGGGGGTCACAGATGTCTTGGGATTCAAATAGACAAAGCCTGTTGTCTTCACGTGGCCCGTGCTGTGGACACCTGGCCAACCTACATACTGGCAATTGTCAGCACCAATGTACTGTACTAGGAAGGGTGGGGGTGCCCACTACACACTGACAGATGGTACTGCTGGCTCTGAGATGCTACTGCCTGGCAGCTTTGGGTATATATGGGGATTAATCCAAACTACCCAACTCCAGGTGTCCCCAGTGAAGATTCGATTTGGGGCAGGTGTTCTTTGGAAAACAGTTTGGTTAGCAGGAACTCAAACCAAAGCAACAGACTTTTGACCTTTGATGGGTCACACAACTCTCAGACCTGTAAAGACTTTTATGCAGCTAGAGGCACAGGAGTGGACGGTCTCCTCACGAGGCCATCTGAATGAGGACTTCATGGACCCCAGGGGAGAATGCTGATACTTCTAACCCATGGGGTACAGCTGAGGCTGTGGTAGGGGAAGAGGAAGGCCTCTGGAGTCTTGTCCCATGATACCAATGGTCATGGTACTTCCTTGACTAGGTAAAATAATACAAATAAAGAAGTAATTCATGGCCACAGGGAAAAGGCGGGTCATCAGTTTTTGCTCTCTGCCCCCCCCCTTTTTTTTAAAATATAGCCCAAGATTGCCTTGAACTTCTGACCCTTCCATCTCTATCTCACCCCCACCCTGGCCAAGTGCTATGATGACAGACATGCGCCAACATGCGTAGTCTGGGAAATTTCTTTAAAAGTAAACATGGCTTTTCCATCATCAAGAGGCTGAGAGAATCTGCCCCACCCTATGTACTGTGGATGTGGGTGGGCTGGGTGCTGAGAGTCAGTTGAGAAGTCTTTCCTATCTTCTAGATCCCATGACAAATGTTGTGACACGGCCCCCATCAATCCTGGTATCCAAATTACACCAGGAAGTAGCAAAGACAAAGTTTGATTTTATTTTATTTAATATGTCTGTTTCTGAAAATGCATATTTTACATGAGCCACTGTTAATTACACTAAGGCTCTAAGTCAGGCCATAAGAGTTATTTGTTACCAGTGGTCACCACCCACAGAAAGGCAGCTAAGGGTCATTCCACGTCACTTGAATATTACTGTTGTAGGACTACTGGATGGGCCGAGAATTTTCTGACATCTCTTCTCATAAACATAAGCCTGGGCCTCCTGTGTTCTGGTGACAATGAGGACAAATGCTAGCATGCATCTCAATTCTCAACTAGGCAGTCCCTAGCTCAGATCCAGAGGGAAGATACTACATATTTATATGCGGAAATGTGCTCCTGCAGCCGGGCGGTGGATCTCTGTGAGTTCGAGACCAGCCTGGTCTACAAGAGCTAGTTCCAGGACAGCCTCCAAAGCCTCAGAGAAACCCTGTCTCGAAAAATTAAAAAAAAAAAAAAAAGAAAAAAGAAAGAAAGAAAGAAAGAAAGAAAGAAAGAAAGAAATGTGCTCTTGCTTGGTCCTGTGAGGTGAGATGTGCAGGTGGAATTCTTAAGTTCTGCAGTCAGGAGAAGAAGGCCTTTAGTACTGCAGTTGCAGGAGTTGCTACAGGGTCAGTACCAAGGCTGGCTTTACAGTGACTGCATTTAAACAGAACTCTATCTTTAAGAATTCTTACTGGCTTATAGGATGGTCTCTGGCTCTCCAGAAACTTACAAGCATTGATGAATGTTCTTTTTAGCAACAAAAGCAACAAATCAGCACTCCAGAGAGTGGTACTGAATGAGCATAGGGACACTTTTAATCAGAAAAATGCCCAGGATGTCACCTGGTTCTAGTTGGCTGGGATAGTTTGGAAAGGTGCAGAGAAATTCTAGCCCAGAGGTAAACATGAATGCCATGTACTTTCAGAGTCATTTCAATGGCCTTACATTATCATTAATTTTAACATAGAATTTAAAAAATTTTATGTATATGTGTGCTTTGCCTATATGTCCCATGTTTGTGTACATTGTGTGTGCCTAATGCCTGTAGTAGCCAGAAGAGGGAGTTGGATCCCCTGAACTGGAGTTACAGATTGTCATGAGCCACCATGTGGGTGCTGGGAATGGGACTTGGGTCCTCTGAAGAGCAGCCAGTGCTCTTAACAACTGAGCCACCTCTCCAGCTCCTATCTTACATTACTAATCCAGCTTGTGCTAAATAAAATGGCTAAAGAAAACAGAATATGTATGTCAGGTGGTAGGAAGAAATGAGTTCTGAAATAATTTATAAAAGACCATTTCTCTTTGGGTTTTATTTAAAAGGCCCAAGATTTTTAACAATAAACTTCATTTAAAGATTCCATATCTTCTTTGAAACACCAAAGAATAGCTGAGTGATGATATAGTATGAACTAGTTACCTTCTATACAATAAAGTAGACCACTACATCTTAAAATGCAATCCATTTAAGTGCTGAACCAGTGACATTTTGCAACAACAACAATCCTGTCACTAATACCTACCAGGGCACAAGTCTGAAAAAGAATTGCATTTCAGAAATTATCCAAACTCTGAGAAGAGGCATAAACAAACATGAAAGCATTTCTCCATCAATTCTGAAGGGGATTTTGTCCAACTTGATTTTCTGCCCTGATCAGGGAAGCCAGGGCTCTGAATTTGAGAAAGAGCTAAGGAATTAGCAGAAGGCATCAAGAAGAGGTGAACTTGAAACTGGAGAGGATAATGTAGGCAGAAAGGATGGGGATAAAAAGTGTCAGGAATGGGATGGAGGGGAAATCCCAGGCAGGACATTGCTGGCAGTTGCAGGATATCTCTAAGGAGAGGTTTAAGGGACACACAGCCAGGGAGCAAGTTGAGCTAGTGATGGTGAAACTTTGGGAGTCTGGAATGAGGCAAAGAGAAGGATTTTACTTGTAGTCAAAGAATGAAAGGTAACCAGCCATCCCCTAAGCCATCAAGAACACCCCACATGGAACCACAAAGCCACAATACAAAACAAAACAAAATGACCCAGGAGAGAAATGCTGGGGACGCAGTGAAAGTGGTTCATGACTGAAGAGCTCCAAAGTCTCCACTGGGTTTTCATTTTGAAGTAGTTTAAGCTTAGCACCAATCATCAAGATGAGTACATGGGAGGACTCAGAGGGCCTAACCCAGTGGTTCTCAACCTTCCTAATACTGAGACTCTTTAATACAGTTCCTCATGTTGTGGTGACCCCTGACCACAAAATTATTTCATCGCTACCACATACCTGTAATTTTGCTACTGTTATGAACTGTAATATAAATATCTGATATGCAAGATATCTGATATGACATGCAACTCTCAAATGGGTGGAGACCTACAGGTTGAGAGCTGCTGGCCCTAACCCTTCCTTTGCCAACTCCCCAAGGACAGAGGAATAGCAAGGGTTGTAACAACTTCAGGAGCTAAGGACTTTTGAGGAGGCAGCATTAAATGATCAACTTTTTAGGTCTTATTTTTAGAAGCAGCCCAACAATTAATGATACTTAATTGGGTGAAAACATAAGCAATGTTTCAAGAAATGGCCTATCCATAGTACTCTGTCTCCAATGTTTCTGGTCTTAGTATAACAGACACATGGCAACATTCTTTTCAGGGCAACCACGAACAATAGCCTCAGTGCATCTGCAGTAGGTGGAATGACATCTTTTCTGCCCTCAAGAATATCCAAGAACCTGGAACGGCATTAGGTTCCTTGGCATGGTGGTCTGAATGACAATGGTCCCCATAGGCTCATATATTTGAATGCTGAGTCACCAGGGAGTACACTATTTGAAAGGATTAGAAGGATTAGGAGGTATCTCCTTGTTGGAGGAAGTGTGTCACTGAGAGTGGGCTTTGAGGTTTCAAAAGCCCATTCCAGGCCCAGACACAAATTCTCTCTCTCTGTTTCTGTCTCTCTCTGTCTCTCTCTAAATCAGGATGTAACTTTCAGCTACCTCTCCAGCACTAAAACTTCCTGCTGCCATGTTCTCTGCTATGATGGACTAAATCTCTGAAACTGGAAGCAAGACCCCAATTAAATGCTTTCTTTTATAAGAGTTGCCTTGGTTCCCTTATAATGAGATTAATGACTACCTTAAATGTCATCATAGAGCCTTCATCAAGCAGAAGCAGAGATTCACAGCTAAGCACTGAGCCAAAACCCTAGAATCTAGTTGTAGAGAGGGAGGAGTGATGAGCAAAGGGGTCAAGAGCATGCTGAGGAAACCCACAGAAACAGCTGACCTGAGCAAGTGGGAGCTCACGGGCCCAGTCTGACAACTGGGGAACCAGCATAAGACCGAACCAGGCCCCCTGAATGTAGGCATCAGTAGAGTGGCCGGAGCAGTCGATGGGGCTACTGGCAGTGGAACCAGTATTTATCCCTAGTCCACGAATGGGCTTTGGGAGCACATTCCCTATGGAGGAATACTCTATCAGCCTAGATACACAGGGGAGGACCTCACTCTCTCTGAAGAGTAGATGGGGGGTGGGATGGAGGGCTGGTGAGGGGAATGGGAAGATGGGAGGGAGAGGGAACTGGGATTGTTATATAAAATAAGATTGTTTTTAATTTAAATAAAAATTAATTAAAAAGGAGTTGCCTTGGTCATGGTGTCTCTTGACAGTAATAGAACAGTGACCAAGACACATGATAAAGGAGAATTAGATTAGCCAATCATGTGATTTTAGGATAGTAACATTCTTCTGATAATCTGGGTGAGGCCAATATAATATCCACTTAAAAGTGGAAGGGCAAATATTTGTTCTATTTAAGGTAGCAAAAACAAAACAATCAATCAAACAAATAAAAACAAAGACAAAAACCCCAAAAGTCACTTTTAAACAAATAAAAGTCTGGGTGGTGGTAGCAGCACACATCTTTAAGCCCAGCACTTGGGAGGCAGAGGCAGGCAGATCTCCAAGTTTGAGGCCTGGTCAACATAGTGAGTTCCAGGATAGCCAGGGCTACACAGAGAAACCCTGTCTTGAAAAACAAAGAATAAACAGCAACAAAAATTTTTAAAACGATAAAAGATAGACCTGACTCAAGATAATTACAGGGCATCTTCTGAGAAAGTGATGGTGGTGCACACCTGAAATATCTGCACACAGAAAGACCAGAAGCTCAAGGTTACCTTCAGCTATATAGCTAGTTTGAGGAAAGCTTGGGTAACACGAGATATTGTCACACATACACAAAACTGGGGTGTTCCCTTCTGGTCTTGACTGAGCACTTGTGTAGCATATGAAAGGTACTGGCTGCATCCCAGGAGAGAGGAGTTGGAGAGGGTGTGTGCACATTGTATCCAGGTATGATGGTGCATGGCTATAGCTATGGTAGTTGCTAGGTATCCTTGTTTGTTTCTCTGTTGCTGTGATAAAACACTGACCAAAAGCAACTTGGGAAGAAAAGGCTTATTATTTTGCATACAGGTTGTAGTCCGTGATTGACAGAAGCCAATGCAGGAACTCAAGGCAGGACCCTGGAGTAGAGACCCTGGAGGAATGCTGCTTACCATCTCCCTCCCCTAGCTCACTTGGTTACCTTTCTTATATAGCCCAGGCCAATTTGCCTAAGGATGGTACTGCCCACAGTAGGCTGGGCCCTACTACATCAATTAACAATTGAGGAAATGTCTCAGGGCTAGGTGTGATGATGTACACTCCCAATCCCAATACTCAGGAGGCAGAGGCAGGTGGAACTCCGAGTTTGAGGCTACCTTGATCTCCACAGTAAGTTCCAGGCCAGTCAGGGCTACACAGTTAGATCCGGGGGTGGGGGGATAGGGAGTAGGGGAAGGCCCAGGGACCACTCTGTGGAGGCAGTTCCTCAATGGAGGTTCCCTCTTTGCAGTTCTATCAAGCTGATACCAATATGATAAAGCTGAAGGCTGAGAGTCTGAAGTCCATCTGGGTTATATAGCAAGACACTGACTATCTCAATCCCAAAAAAGATGTACCCCCAATTTGTTGCCTTTCCAAGCTATGTTAAACATGAAAATAAAAACCCTACTGAGCATCATAATTAAGGTCTACATCTTCAGGATATTTGAATTATTTCACAAAGAGCTTTGTGAAGAGGAAGGAGGCATTCAAAGACGGATGCCTCACACACAGGGCAGAGATGCAGGCAGGTGGACGACAGGCGAGGGCAGGCCTGCCTCCCAGCACCTCTTCCTGTCACTCACCTGTTGCTCAGCAAGCCTCTTCTGGATCTCCTGGTCATCGCAGACATCGTACACAACAGGCTTGGAGAGCTCAGACTCGATTCGTGCCAACCAGGTGCGAAGATTGCTCATGTTTTTGTCTAACTGCTGAATGAAAGCAAATGTCTCCTTCAGCTTCTTCACCCTGAAATGCAATGGAAGAGAGCGCCAGTTATCAGCAGTGGCATCTATACTGCTTTGGTTTCATAGCAGGAACAACCCACACATCCCCAGGTATGTGCGCTCACAGAGCCCGAGACTCTGCAGCACCATTGGTCTGGATGACTTTTCACAGACTTTTCAGTCTAGCCAAGAGTCCTGCCAAACCCGCATGGACTCCTCCTGATACCCTGACCACTTCCTGAAGCTCCAGACCAGAGAGATGATGTCATTTTACTCCCTCTCAAACACCTGTTCTAAATACTTCACTCAAGTTTCTGTCATCGGTTTGCCTGAGAAAATAGCAGTCAGTGGCCCTCCCTGGACAAGGACAGGGTACACGGAACCCTACCACATCAATGTGAGGGTTGGCGCTCCATTGAGTCTGCCTTATGGGCTTGTTATGGGGCATCTCTGGGTCAGAAAGGAGGAAGCCACCCAAGCACAGATCTGCTTGCCGCTTCTCAGGCAACCTGCCTCAGTTTCCTTCCAGCCTTGACTCGGCGTGCAACAGGTTTGAGAGAACACACGTAGCTCACGCACATTGGAGCTTCGAGTTAACACACAAGGCAAAGAGCTACTTAAGCAAAAACCACCTTTGTTGGCCTGAGGCAGGGTCTCACTAAGCAGCTCACACTGGCCTGGAACTCACAGATCCTCCTGCCTCTGCCTCTGGGATTACAGGTGTGTGCCACCTCGCTTGGCTAGTCACCATGCTTCACAGAGAGACCGAAATGAAATGCTTCAATCAGCTGCTTTCATGAAAGCCCTACAGTGGAATGAGTGAGTGCTTTCACTGTTGATCTGGGGGATTTGGGTTAATCCCAGAGATTTGAAGTAATGGTTTACAGTTCAAAGTCTCTACTTACCAATCCTCAGGTTGGAAGATGCCGCCAAAGCTGCATCCCCCTGATGATGGCGATGGAAAGAGAAACTGCGATGCTGACCTCAACTCACAGGAAACACACTGTCTGCCGCACCACAACTCTTACTTAACTGAACAACTTCCTTCTGGCCTCTGTGCCCTCCTACCCACCTTTGTTTCCATTTCGGAAGATAAGTCCTGATTCATGCTCTGAATCTTTCAACAGTCCGTTCTCTACCTTGACAAACCAGTTTAATCTCATAATCGGTTTAACACCTCAAGCAATTTGTATGGCCTCTTGGCCTCTCACCAAAAGCTGATCCTCTTTTCTTGGGGGACCTGCTTCTTCAACATCCCACCCAAACCCTGCCCCCATGCTCCTGGAGCTCCAGGGAAGGCTAACACTACCATAAGAGACATTCTGCACTCTTCAGGAAAGGCAGTACCTCCTGCTGCCTGAGGACAGGGCTGTCAACAAATATTTGTTCCATGAATAAACATGCACAGTCACTTCCCCATAGGCTGTTTTATTTTCAGATAGGGCCTTTTGTAGCTCAGGTTTTCTCTGTTGCCAAGGATGATCTTGAATTTCTTATCCTTCTGACTCCACCTTTGTAGCACTGCGATTATAACCATATAGGACCATACTGGTTTATACCGTGCTAGGAATGGATTCCAGGGCTTAGTGCATGCTGGGTAAGCACTCTACTGACTGAGCTACATTCTCTACTTCCAGGCTATGGTTTAAGTGGACTAAAGAGTCAGTGTGTTTCTATCTCACCATCAACCAAGACAACCCTGAGGATTGCCTTCGGGTTCTAGTCCTGTGAGCAGGACTTGTATGGTTTTAGGAGAATCCTTTTACCCCTGAGGTCTCTGAAACCCCAGCGATAAGGATAAGACCAGAGCACTGGAGTCAAGTGGACCAGGTCTGTTAAAGTCCCGCCCAACTACCATCTACCATCTACAATCTCTACACCCCTGCAAGATTCCGGACTCAGACTCCAAGTGTCCTTATTATTAAGCATCTTGCAGGTGATGTGGGACCACTGGACAGATAGCCATCAGAATATAATAAATGTTCCTCAGCTAACTCTTCTGATGCTGACCAGGACATTGGATGCTGTAACACTGTATCCAGCTGGCACTGGACTTGGCCACATTCTCTCCCGAGTGTTTTATTCTCAGTGGCTCTGTGAGGTGGGGAGGTTTGGAGGCAGGCCATGCAGTCTGTAAGGGCTTAGGTTTGAGTTCTGGCTTTCATTAATCTCACTTGTAAAGTGGGGCTACCAGTGACACCTTCCTTCACTGGGTTGGCTAGCCGGAAGGAAGGAGATGTGCACGCATGAAGGATATTTGGGACAATCTCTGATCAGGACAAGTGCCCAGGAAAAATGGCAAGATCAGTTTCAAGGGGGTACATTTTCCAAATTGCACTCTTGTAGCAGACAAAGTCTCCTTCAAAGCCGTGAGATGATTTATTGAAAAGGAAGTAACTGAATCCAGGCTAGGCCTGGATACGGCTGTAACCTAGATCCTGCCTTTATTTCCATGGTTTACCACTGTGCCCTTCTTACTTCATCTTACCACCCTGACTGTGTAAGGCCCAGAAGCTGTCCACACAGCTATGAGGGGCTGCCTTCCTAAAAACCTCTGGCTGGAGAAGAGGCTTGGCTGGCATGAGAACTTCCTGTGGGTAGAGACCAACATTCAGGCTCAGTGACCGGCCTACTGCGGGTCCCGCTTGCTCTTCCTTCTTCCCAGGCTGGTGGCTCACTATGCTTCCATCCAACACCTAATCCATGTCCTATGCGAATCACAGCAGGGTCTTTTCCTCATTTTAACAAAAAGAGGTCTGGGGAGACCACAAAGGGAGCTAACACAGGATGGCCTAGGCATGGCCATGTTTAGTTTTGTCAACCAGAGGCTAGGGATGTTATAACTCCTGGAGAAGGAGAGGAATAATTTGCTTGGCTCTCCTAGAACTGTGGCATTCAAAATGAAATGCTCAAGGCAGAACAATAGAGAACTGAAATGAAATATGGACGGAACATCTCTAATCTAAAAACCGTAACCTATAATGCTCAAAAGTCCATACTTTCTGGGTTCTATATCCTGCCATACCAGTGAACAATCCCACAGCACACCTTATACGATGGTTACAGTCAAGGCAGTTGCACTAAAGACATATAGAATTACTTTAGAGCTATGTGCATGAGAAATACCAATGAATTCCCAAGAGATCTCATTATAAATATGCAAATATTCCAAAATAGAAAAAAAAAATCCAAAGTATGTTCTTGAGCATCTGAGGCAAAGGGACACTTAGATGTGTAACCCATTCTTTTAAAATATCTATATTGGATATACTTTGTAACTTATAAATAAGCCATGTACTAAAATGGAACATCTATGTACCCTGCTAACATTTATCTCACATGCTAACATGTCAGGCCTGCTTTGTCTCACAAGCTAGCAACTCGTTTATTCCTCCCAATGATGCTGACAAGTGCCATCAACATTGTCATCCCTATCGGACAGTGGAGGAAAAGACGACACATGGGTTAAATAACCAGCCCCAGTCACATGGGCCATTAAAGAGCAGGGGCATGATCCTATAACCTCTGGCAGTTTGGCCCCTATGGCTTGTCACATACCTTGCACATACAGATGTGCACAGATTGAGGGCAGAAGATGGGTTTCGCTGCCGCCAAGGAACATGATTCAGATCCAGGATGTGGTGGCAGAGGAGTCACATGCTGCTGTGTCTTGTGGCTTGTAGCCAATGTATGGGAAGAGGCTGGAAGTCACAGATAGACTGCCCATGTTTCCCTTCCATGGCTTTCTTTCAACAAACATTTAACCATTTGCTTTTGTTTGGGGCCCTGTGCACACTGTGAGGATTCAATGATAACTGGAAGATGGGTTATAAGTCCCACAGAGCTGATGCAACTCACATGTCGTGGAACAGTATTAGAAGCTCTGAGAAATCCCTACTGGGTGAGGAAGTGACAGTTGCCAGTTTGTCTTTTCCATCAAAATGATGGCACTGCCCTATTTTAAAGACCAGAGGTGATACCAGAATACTTTGCCCTCAAAGCAACTTGCTGCCCAGCTGTGAGTGGCATGTAACTGATTGACAACAAGTATACTTAGGGCCAAGTAGAGGAAGGGAAGAGAGAGAGAGAGAGAGAGAGAGAGAGAGAGAGAGAGAGAGAGAGAGAGAGAGAGAGAGAGAGAGAGAGAGAGAGAATGCACTTCACCTAGGCAGAGTGTTAACCTCTGCCTAGAGTCCTGACACCCCCAGTACACTGGAATCAGAATGTTTCTCAGGCCACCACTTGACGATTAATTGCAAGAACCAACAGATACATTGTTGAAGTTTCTATAGCTCTGCTCCCTGTGGATGCTGTAACTCAACTGTCACCTTTCCTGGGTCAGGAAGCATGTGCCCCTTGCTAATCCTGAGGGCTGACATTTGTCAAAGTGGCTCTCTCCATTTAACACCAGGAAACAAGGAAATCTCAGAGAGCAGCCTCTGGACATGCTGCTGCATGACATCAACCACCTAGGCAGTCCATGTGGCTTCCACCTCTGCACTTGCCCACGTCTAGCTAGGTAATATTTCTCATGCGTTACCTCGGAACATAAGACATACACCCAGGAGAAAAGAAACAGGGTTTCCAGAGCTCAATTCTGGAATCGATGATCAAAACAATAGTTAGGTTTAAAGGAGAAGTCATCCATGCCAAAAAGACATTTTTTTTCTATGAAGCCAAACAAAGTTAGAATTATGACTATAAGTAGCTGTGGAATAGAAGAGGTCTACTCCAGGAATTATGGGTAGAGATTCGGGGCATGATCAAGGTGAATAAAGTTTTTCTTTCATCTTAACTACAGATGGCTCAGAAACACCGAAGAACACGGTTCTCCTTCCAGAACGGTCAAAATTAAGGTGAGTTGGTAATCTATATATAGCAGGCAGAAGTCTTGCTATGTGTGCCTGAGGCTTTAAATATGGAATGCATATTTATCCGGAATAATTCATATTCATGCATATGGAGTAATATACCTTTCAGCCTTGTTCTCATGGTAAGCCACATACAGTTAGATTATAAAAGCTCAGGTCAGTGGAAGTTAGGTAGTGCCTGTGTCAATGTGTCGTGTCACAGAATTTAGTAAGGAGAACGGGAATGACCAAAAGTATCTAAATCCAGACTGAAAGCTATGGTCAGCTGTCAGCTGCTAAACACACTGTTCCAAGCCGGCACAATTTTATCTTTTTACATTTTGAGCTAGATATCTTCATAGTAAAATTATTAATTTCCATGCCCTGATTTGAAGGCACAGACAGTACAATATATTTTAGAGCTGCTTTGAAGAATTTTTGATGCGGGGATATGTCTATTTTCTATACAGCACAATCGCATCTCTGCCGGCTTGTCAGAGGCAGACTGCAGCCAACACAAGCATGCTGACGCCGGGAGAGAACCCATCCCCCGAATGGCTGAGCGCACACACTCTGCAGCCACCATCTCACCAGTGATCTCCATTGTAACCAAAACAGAAAGACACAGAGATAGCAGCGGCTGCCTGGGTCGCGGGTGCAGCTGTCAGCTGAAATGGTACTTACTGTTTATGAGAAAAAACCATTCCTTAGGTTTCAGCGGAAGCTCCAAGTTCCCGGCTGCACCTCTACCTCCTGGCCAGGCGGCCCCTCCCCCTGCCCAGCCTGCCCTCTTCATTCACTGGCTCACTATCTTCCAACCAGGCCCTCCCCAAGGCTCCTCATCTGAGGCACCAGCTCCGGCTGGCTTACCAGCACAGGGCTCCCGCTGGAAGCAAGACACCTTTTCTACGCTCTGCAATATTTAATCTGTTTTTCCCGCTTGCAAAAAAGAAAATGTCTCTCTCCAGCTCTCCTCACACACAGCCTTTGTTCTGACGCTACAGGATTGCGAGGCTGAGAGGAGAAAGTCCCAGCGTTATCTTGGCACCGTGATATGTATGAAGTGCTATAAAGCCAGGGAGGAAACATTTCGATTGGGAACATGGGGGGAAAAAAGATTTCTGGTCTATAATTTTTCTGTGTCATGTTCACCACCAGCAGTGCAAACTGAAGCCAGAGCCATTTAGGGGTGCCTTCCTCAGGTCCAGAAGAAGAGTTTTCCCTGAGGAGTTTTCCTCTTGCCTTAGATCTGCTGTCCTGCCTGAGAAGGCCAGAGTTCATTTTCTCTGTTCCACTGACTGCTGCAGAGGGACTCCGCCTTGCAGTACAAATGGACCTCAAGATAGAGGAAGAGATTTGAGCTTCTCCCTGGGTTTTCCAAAATGCAGGAACATGGAAATCCTTCTTTCTCCTATGGAAATGGGTCAGGCTTGCTTCTTTCCCTGTTTTGAGAGTTGATCTCCTGTGTGTTCCTACAACCCACCTCTTAAGCCATTAATCTATCCCCACCTTGGAGAGCAAAGCCTCCTCTACCAGTGCAACAGCATGCAGGCTTGGCAACATTATTCATAAATGCTGCTGTTTTGTTCATTCCCACATGCTGGGCTGGGCCTGTGACCTCCTACTACAGGACAGGACATGGAGGCTCACTCCCTGACCTCGCACATCAGGCCAGTTGCTTCCCATTTGCTGATGGCTGCTCTCTCCTTGGGGAAGCCCTTGACTCCCAGGAAGACATTTCTGCAGGGTGTGTAACAGCAGTCACGTGCTCCAAGGTAGAATGGTTGGGCCGATGACAAGGAAAAGATAAATGTGGAGGCCAACCTCCAGCTCCTTCCAGGCACCTGTGGTGACTAAAGTAAGACAGCTTCCTAACTGGCAGCATTGTTTGGCCTTTCACAGTGACCTTGAGAAAATACAGATAGGAGAGCCATGAAAAGTGCTGGCCCATTCTCCAAAGGATGAAAAACAATCGTAGCCCATGGTTGCCAGGGTAATAACTGTTGAGCTTAAGTGACAACATTTTACTTGCTATTTGTATAAACTTGATAGGCTTTTCACGATGGTAGGGGAAATGTGAGAAGAATGTTTAATTTCTTCCAGTGTCTTTCCAGGGACTTGCTATTTCTGAAAACAAAAGAGCCACCCAATGTCCACAGGGAGGGACTAGTCTTTTTTGTTTACAAGCTACTGAAGTCTCTCCTTCATACTCTAGTGTAAGGGTACTAAGCTGTTCATGATGATGACATCGAGGAGGCATTCGAGAGAATGGTAACAACATTTTCCTGAGAAACTACAGATCAACAGAGTGAAAATGATCTCTGTGATCCTCACACAAGGGGGACTGTCCATGTAAACCTTCCCAAGGGAGCTCTTCCAGGCACTGGAAAGTTTCATCAGCTCATTCACCCACACCACTGGACACAGTCTTTAAAATGGTCCCGTCCTAGGGCTGAGGAGATAGCTCAGTTGGTAAAGTGTGTGTAACACAAGCATAAGGACCAGTGTTCAGATCCCCAGTATCTATAGAAAAGCTGAGCGTGGTGGTATGCATACTTGTAGCCCTAGCTTGGGAATGGGGGCGGGGATGTACAGGAGGCAAGTGCATTGCAAGATCTCACTGGTCAGCCATCTAGCCAATCCATGAATTTGTTGGGGCTGTGAGATGCCATGGAGACAGATGTGTGTTGGATGGATGCTTGATTGTCTTGGCAAGCTCTCCTTTGAATCTCAGTCCTCACAGATACCCTGCTAGGGAGGCAAGAAGCAGGGCTTGTGCATGGTTTCTCAGCATAGGGACTGAGGCGCAAGACTTATTCATCATTTGTGATTTATTTCACTCCACTACTCATGTGTTTCTCAAACAGAGTTCCCATCAAGAGCACCACACCTTGCCGTCACATCTGCACACGTTAGGAATGAAGGTCTTGGCCTCACCTGGACCTGTGGATGGAGCAGCTCTAGACGTGCTTGGGGCACTGAGGTAGGTTATGACACATGCTGAAGCTTGAGAACCACTGTCTTCCAGGAGACAGTACCTGACAATGAGCTCTAGGTTTCAGAAAAATTCTATATGGTGCCTTGGAAACCCAGCATCCCAAAGGAGTTGGACATGTCTTTAAAATACATTGTGCAGTGAGACAGACAGACTTTGGCTCCTGTTCCTGCCCTGAGTGGATGTCATTTTCCTTTTCTGAGTGGCAGTTCCCTCTCTGTAAATGAGAAGGCTTCAGCTGACCATGCAGTGTTGTCTCAAGAGCCAAAACAGCAAATGTGAGGAGCCTAGCTGTCTGAAATGATCAGATGTAATGTAGCTTTAAGAAACCTGTTATGTGGTACTAATTATTTTGAAATTTGTTGAGAATAAAACTAAAGTATTAGATTTTTTTTTTTTGTGTGTGGGGTGTCTTTCTTTTCTTTTTAACCAGTGAAGGAGACCTGCTTTAGTGGGCTTTAGAGTACTAAATACTATGCCAGGCTTTCAACTTTAAGGTCTGTGGTGAAGATCTCACAGGGTTCTAGTCATTTTGTGCTTCCAACTAGGGTGGTATGGGGCGCGTGCACGCGCGTGCACGCGCATGTGTGTGTGTGTGTGTGTGTGTGTACACTGTCTTGAGTTAAGATCCTGGTCGCATTGAGAGCTGCCTCTGTTAGTTGGTTAAGGTTACTTAACTTTAGCCCTCAGTTTTTTTTTTTTATAAGTAAATTGGGATGATGGTACCAACCTTTCAGAATGCCATCAAAAATTAAGTGAGGACTAGAGAGATGGCTCAGCCGGTAAAGACTTGAACTCTATCCCTGGGATGCACATGGTAGAAGGAGACTCCCACAAGTTGTCCTTGGGCCTCCACCATGTGACGTGGCACTCATCTCTATCCCTCCCCCATCATTAAGTGTATTAAAAAGATCAAGTGACATCATGCATAAGAAGCATGTTGTTAGGAACTCAGTTGGCAGTCAAGATATTTGCTGTTGGTGCCAATTGTTATGCGCAAGAAGGCTGATGGACTTTCAGCTGCTGTCTTACCTCTTTTTCCACCAAGGAACTGGCTAGAGATGGGCAGTGGCGAGGCAGAGAAGCCGACAGCCTGCTAACCTCTACAGTGATATAACTGAAGAACGTATGCTACCCCGCCCCCACCTTCAGAAGTTAGGTCTTACTACTGAGTGACCCATGAGCAGATGCTATGTCATTACACCCTTGATTAGTGTCAAGTTCCCAAGCTGACTTGGAACATACAGACAGTAATGGCACAGCCATATTTACCCACTGGAAGGGTTGTATGACAAGGGCTTCTTACCCAGAGAGCTGCCTCACCTGTCCGGGAATAATTTAATGGAATCCCTGGCCTCATGGAGGAAGGAAGGACCTCTCTTTCCTAGATATAACCAAGGGTTTCTGCTTCCACTTCCCAATGAAAACAGTGGATAACTAGTCCACAAACAGGCTTCTGCATACTTTTCTGGTCCTATGCCAAATGAGCTGTACCTGGACGGGGGCACAGCAGCTTCGGATGTGCCGTTGCACGCCTCTGGAAGACTTGGAAGCAGGCTTAGAATAGTTAAATCTCATTCTCAACTTTCTACAGTGAACAAACAGGAAAGCCAGGAAAGACTCAGAACTTTAAGGCTTGCCGCTGTCCCATTTCTTTTTCAAGTGGTTGTTGCAAGAAGCTGAATTCATCCCTGCCTCTTCCTCCAGCCAGTTGTCACCATGATGGATTCAGACTTTGCTTAGGATGCCAGATCTACAGCTGACATTCAAGGTCCCAATTTCCCCTAGTGACATTTCTTACACCTGTGCCAATGCAATGTCTTGTCCCTTCCTGCGTGGCTTTTCTCCTCCACATCATCTCAGTTTGCTCCTAACAAGGGTCTCTCCTGCTGCCCACAGTGGCCATCAGCAGTTTCAAGCCTTCACTCAGGACCATCTGGGACGGCTGCTTTCCTTGTCTCCACCCCTCCACTCTCAGAAGATGATAGGATCTGGACTCTCCATATGCTCGGCTCTACTGCTGCTGCCAGATATCCAATCCCATTAACGTAACTCACTCGTCTTACGTCCTGCCTGCTACGTTCATACCACTCGGCCGCTGCTTGTGCTGAATAAGGTTCACTCCTGGTTTCCGGTGATCAGTGGGGTAAAGGATATGCCCCATCATTAACAGTATCCTACTCTTATCACTCTCCAAATCTTAATACACTCTCCAGGCTCCCCTCTAAATTCCAAATCATATGCATGTGTTCACACCTGAGCACACTGACCTATAAAACATGTGCCCGGCCAGTGGCAGACAATGTTGCACAAATGGTCCCCAAATAAGAGGTCTCTGCATACCAGGTTGCAATAGAAAAACATGTGGGTTTTTCTGGAGTGCGGGTGCTGTCTTTTTAGAGAAGACTTGAAAACAGAAGCCATCAAAAGACTTTGGGCACCAGCACTGGTTGTTGATCGGAGAACATCCTGCCTGCTCTATTTTGAACAATGTTGCGCTGGAGAGCAGAGCTTTGATTTGTGGTCACCCCTGAGAATAACATGCTGCTCAAGCTGTATTCTCCAGTGGATCAGTTGCCCATCAAGGACCTGGCATGGTTACACAGGCTCCCAACTTCAAGTGCTCACTGGGCTCCTGCTGTGGGCGGGGGGCAGGGGAGGGAGTCAAGGGCCCCCAGCTGTTTACCTCACAGAGTGAGGCATGAACAGGCAGGCATAATTTCATGGGGGACATGTTAGTTCTAGCAAGAGAGTGACAGTTCCTAAACAAGACCTCCCCTTTAGGATCTCTTTTCAAGCTAAGTTTCTGACTCTTGTTTAAAACAAATCCAGCTGGGCGTGGCGGCAAGCGCTGGCTACTTGGAAGATTGGCTGGAGGCCTGCCTGGAGAACATAGCCAGACCCTGCTGTCAACAATAATGATAGCAACAGCAGCAGCAGTTAAAATGGTACCTCAGTGGTGGAGCGCTAGAGAGTTTGTCTAGCATGTGTATGAGGCTGAATCTAATCCTTGGACACCCCGTGCCCCACCCCCCTGCGCGCCCATATGCACACACACCTAATTCATGTCAAATTTTACTAAAATATCATTCCAATTATTGTTCAAATCAGAACAACTCATCTCCTCCGAATGCAAACCTGTAGGTTTATAACCCTGCCAGGTTACCATGCAGGAGGGCTAGACTCAGTTAACTTGCTCTGTGAGGCAATCTTTATAAGTAAATACAGATTATTTTAGGCTGCTTCTTACCTTGATCCAATGACGTCAAAAAGGTGCTGCCAACGGTCGTTGATCTTGCTGAGCTTGTCCTCCATCTCGGCCGCCTTGGCCTTGCTGCTGGCCTTGATCAGCTGGTCACCCATCTGCTTCAGCTGCAGCTTGTTCTCACTGAACAAGCTTATTTCTTCCATGCAGTCCTGACAGGTACCAAAGCACAAGGCTGGAGCCATCACCACCACTTCAGGCCTTCTCGGGCCAAGGGCAAACACAGCTCTCTCTGAATGTACTTTTGGGGGTTGTTTTTCTTTTATCAGACAGGGTCTCCCCCCTAACACCAGGCAACACTCCTGCCTCAGCCTCCCAGGTCATGGGACTGCAGGCATGCATTACCATGCTGGCTACATCATTTTAATTGAAAAAGAAAAAAAAAATCTTGTACTTGTCAACACAGGTATTCTTCAAGGAATGGCTTAGACCAGGATAGGTGGCTACGAAGTGTTAAAGGCAGTAGTGCCTTTCTCTTTGTGTAGCCCAGGCCTGCAGCTCCTTATCCTCTTGTCTCAGCCTCCTGAGGGTTGAACTCGTGGCTTCATGAATGCAAGGCAAGAAACTCTACAGCCTGGATGATAGCAGCCCCTCGGTTTCCCCTCACAAATGTGGAGCTGAGACTAAACAGATTTAACTGAGTCAGCCTGAGATCAAAGCTTTCCTAGGGTTGATGGAGAGGTGTTTTGGGTGACTGTACAATGATGCTCAAGTGACCACTCATTGCCCCTGGTCTCCTCTGTGACTTGGGTTCCACTTCACAATAACTAGATAAACCATATTGCCAGCTGAGGAAAAGCAGCCCTCCTCAGCACCGCATCCCCCCCTATGATAGGCTCACACTTCCCATCTCTTCCTTCAGAAAGACCAACAATAGCCCCTTGACACATGTACACTGCTGCTACACACCTGTGACGCTGCAGCTCTTTGAGCCCTGCAAAAGCCTTCTGCCCTCCTCAGTGCACCCACCTGGGTGCCCCACCCCCCACTCACCTTCTGTAACTTGTCAATCATTTCTTCAATGCTAATATCTGCTGTCTGTAGAACTTTGTTTTCCATCTGGACCAGCCAAGCACACAATTCCTTGTTTTTTTCATTGAATACGATCCATGAATTGAGCCTGTCTTCAATTTCCTGCTTTCGGATAGCCACCTAGGTATGACATGCATTTGGCAGCTGAGGCTAGCAGGGAAGGAAAATCCCTTGGCTCCCCAAAAAGTAAGCACCCCACTCTACCCCCAAAGCTCACACACAAACACAAATGATCACAAATGTCACTCACTTTTGTCAGTGTCTCTAAAACCTGTTTCTTTCTCTCAAAACCTGGAGAGCTCAGCATTAACAAAAAAACTTTCACCCTTGGTAACTGCCATTAAAAACTTAACAAAAGATGAAGTGGCATTTGCATTCTGCGTATTTACATTATCAAGCCACGCTAAAACAAGAAAGGTTAGATAAATACAGCATCATTGCTCGACTCTGTTTCTCTTGTTCTTTCAATGTAACAAAATTTTGATTGCTTCCGCCATGCAACCTTGTAACTTTGTGACCCAAACCTTTTCCCTTTGAAAACTGATCAATCTGTATATCTATAAGGCCAGAGTTTGGCTTCCTTATTTGAAAAAATATTGTCCGGATCATAATATCAAAAAAAAAAAAAAGCAGCAATCACTATTAGTAATGCAAATGGACAGAAAACTTACTTAAAAGATGCACAAATGTTTGGGTATTTAAACAAACAAAAAATGAAGTCCCAAAACAATTCATTTAATCTACTTTGCCATTACATTCGGTAGCTTTTGTCTAGAAACCATGAAAATGTCACCAAAAATTGATCTGGAGCAAGCAGGCTGGACCCCCAAACACCGGTGTTCCGGTCTGCTAACACCAGCCAAGAGGCTTCCCTCCCTCCATAGAGGACTACAACATATCAATTAAATTTACATCCAGATAATAGAAACCACCAGCCTTCCTAAGT
This sequence comes from Cricetulus griseus, assembly GCF_003668045.3. Classification (NCBI taxonomy): domain Eukaryota; kingdom Metazoa; phylum Chordata; class Mammalia; order Rodentia; family Cricetidae; genus Cricetulus; species Cricetulus griseus. The sequence continues at coordinate 127,411,246 of NC_048598.1, forward strand.
GTACGACAACTATTCTCAGTTTCTAAGAATCTTTGAAATACTAAGAGTTTAAATGGGGTAGCTAAGAGTTCTTTTGGTAGCTTTAGCACCCACTTTATAGGACACGAAAAGGCGGCTGCACTCCCCTGAGAATTTTCTCACCATGTACAAAAGAACCCTCTGCTCTTCCAAGAGTGAGGTCAGGATACCAAATGCTCTGTGTCCTGCCCAGCCAAATGTGTTTAAAAGGCCCTAAAAAATCTATTCCTAGAAAAACAAGCATTTTGCCCCTATTCCTCCGGCATCTATTTATTTTAGCTTTTAAAACCCCTGGCATTTTGTATTCACAATGGTAACAATTAGGACCATCTGGAGGACGCTGTTTGAGTTTTCTTAACTCTTAGAAGACTTTGAAGATTCTGAGCATTTCCTTTTACATAAATCACGAATTAGAACAATTTAACACACACAGAGAGCGAATTGTTACTACTAAGATTAAATTTTTGATAAAGTGGTTTTATTTCAAAATGTAACTAAAAGTGTCTTTAGAACATAGGTATTTACAAATGTCAAATTCATACACACACACACACACACAAAAATGAGATTAAGGAATTAACTTTTCCTGAGAATTATGTATCCTTAAAACAAGCATCTTTAAGATTAATCGAAACCTTTAATTCCATCTTGATCCCGTCACAGACCTGAACTGTGTAATACTCTAAACACAATTTCATTCTTACCCTGTAGAAGTGATTGGACGACGTCCTCAGGCTACAGTCAATCACTTCCGAGTTTAAAAAATCAACAACCAGGACTAAACATCCAATTGCAGAGAAGTCTCGCTCTCAGACTTCCCTGCCAGCCTGTGGACATCTATGTTCTGGTGTTTGGCCCAGGAGAGGGGTCAAAGAGATCTCTCCTAATAGCATACTCTGATTAGCACTTACCTATGAAAGTCACGAAGTAGAATCAATACAAATATGACCCTTGCTTACATCCTAGCTTAAGGTGATCTTAAAACAAAAAGAAAAAAAAAAAAGAAAAAAAACCAAGACAGCTCAGTAGAAGTGTGCAAAGTTGTGCACTGAGTGCAGCTGAAACAAAGAGGTCAAATCTGTTAAAACGGGTTGCTACCTCCTAAAGCCACAGCGGAGGCACAGGGGTCCCAATGCCAAAGGGCTTCTGCTCTAACGAAGTCGGGATCCTTTCCTTTGGCCTTGGGACATTTCAATCAACTCCCCCAGCCCCGCACTTTGAAGCTGGCTGACTTACTCTCAGGCAGAGGTCCTCCCATTGTCTGTGCAAAAGCTCAATCTGCTCCTTCAGAACCGTCACGTCCTCCGCCAGGATGCGCCGGCTCAAGTCGGCCTTCATAGTTTGAAGTTCTTTCAAGTTGTGCGTCCAGTTAGCCAGAGACTTTTCCACTTCCTGCATTTAAACACAAGGAGAACGGAAAAAACCTCCTTCAACTCCAGCTGCTGCTGTTTCCAAACCTGTAGGCTAATCCTTTGATTAGGCTCTGGGGGAGGGGAGCCTGCAAAGGGGAGGGACCTTCGGAATGAGAAACAGCCGCTACCCGCAGTCCTGCCAGGCAGCCTGCAGTCACCTTTCTCTCAGGGGGCACAGTCTTTGCTCTCTTCAAGCTCATTCCTTCAGGTAGCTGGAGTTTAATAAAGTCATTCTGGTGGAAATTGAACCAGACCCATTTCTGCGTGTGTCAACGTAAGAAAAGGAAAATTTGCACACGTTTCTGGATTAAGACCCAGAAGCTATGTTAAGAGGCAGGTTCATAGAAAGTGTGATTTCTCACTTTCAAAATGCCTGGGCGGGTGCACCGCTAACACTGGAGCCATCGTAAACCGTCAACTTCTGTTTGGAAGGCGTTGTTTTTGATTTTTCTGAACAGATGAATATAATGGAAGGAGAAATGCTTGCTGATAAATAGCAGAGATTAATTAGCCAATAGCTTCATATATTTATCATTCATTCATTAATTCATTCATTCATGTGCAGGAGATCCAACCCAGGGCCTCACACTAGCTGAATAAAAACTACCACTGAGTTACATTGTCAGTTCCAACTAGTTTATAAAATGAAGTAGTTTTCAGATCCAATGGATTATAGTAATTAATCAAGAAAATTCTTTTCACTACAAAGGAAGTGAAAGGAAACAACCCAAAGACCCCAGAATTTATTAGGTTTTAATTGTATTTAGGCTTACTTATCCATGGCATATTTTCCAGGCCTCTCTGTTTCCTGCCCGCCCTTCAGTTGAAATCTGAAGGAAAATACTGTTTCATTTACACCAGAAGTCAGTCAGAACAGTGGCTACAGTAAAGAGGCGCTAACTCTGATATTTTTTTTAGTGGTCTATATACTATAGTGGCATGATCTCATTACTTGCTAACATTCTCTGTGTTTCATAAAATGGCCCAGAGGAACCTTTCACAGTTTGCTGTATCTTCAGTCTGATAAAGGATCTGTATTGCAAAAATACCTGTGAGATTCCAGTTACCTCTACAGAGCATGATGTAAAACTTCCAGTTATTTGTACATGGCAGTATATCACCAGTCTTTGGCTGGATTCCCTACAGCAATAGGGCAGCAGAAGCCTTTCCCTATGATATTAGTTCATAGTGAGATTGTCAAGTCCCATATGAACTAAAGGGGATGGCTAGATGCTTGGTCAAGTGCTCTCTGTGCAAGTGTGAGCATCCGAGGTGGCCTCAACACCCATGTGAAAAAGCCAGGCATGGTGGTGCAAGCCTCCCAGCACCGAGGAGGATGCCTGGCACTTGCTATCCGGCAAGTCTAGCCATACCAGTAAGATCCGAGTTCACTGAGAGACCCTGTCTCAAACAAAATAAGATAAAGTGTAGAGCAACTGAAGATGACACTCAATGTTAACTTCTAGTCTCCCCATACGAGCCCATTCATATTAGTGCATGCTTGCACGCGCTCACACACACACACACACACACACACACACACACACACACACACACACACACGAATGTGTATACACACATGCACAAAAGGAAAAAGATGAAACACACTCATATGCTTATACATGGATAGAATGCCTTGGGAAGAATATACAACAAATTAGTCACATCAACTGTTTCTGTGGTAAGGAAAGAAATTAATATGCATCTTATGAACCTTCTGAATTTAGAATCATAATGACTACATTATTCCAAAACTTATTTTAAAATTAAAACCGTCCCAATGAGTTACGCTCAACAAGTCCAGACAGCCACTGTAGCAATTTACATAATAGTATAGAGTCTATGAAAGCTTTATATTTAGAGAATTTACATGTCAGCTGGCCATCCCTTATTAGAAATGTTTAGAACTAGAAGTGCTTCATAGTTCAGTTTTTTTTTTTTTGAAGTAGGGATGTTCAATGTGTGTATGTGTGTGTTTGTGTGTGGGTGTGTCTGTGCCCATGTGTATAGGAAATGTATAGGAAAATATCCATAAATGCACCTATATTAAAGTTACGAGAAATTACTAGGTAATGATACTAAGTACTAATGTCACCTCTGGCAGGTAGAGGCAGGAACATCCTGAGTGAGGTAACCCAGACCCAGAAAGACAAATCTAGTATGTGCTCACTCATAAGTGGATACCAGACAAAGAAAAAAATACCCAGCCTACAGTCCACAACCCCAGAGAAGTTAGAACACTCTTTCAGAAACAGAGGGAAGCAGATGCAGAAATTCACAACTAACCAATGGGCCAAGCTCCTGGAGTACAATCGAAGTGAGGGAGGAGCAATAATATGAACAAAGGAGTCAAGACCATGATGAGAAACCCACAGAATCAGCTGACCCGAGCTAGTGAGAGGATCACTGACTCAGGTCTGACAAATGGGGAACCTGCATAAGACCGAACTAGACTCCCTTAATATAGGTGACAATGGTGTGGCTGGGACAATATATGAGGCCACTGGCAGTGGGTCCAAGATCTAACTCTAAGGCACAAACTGACTTAGTGGAGCCCATTCTATATGGAGAGATACCTTGCTCAGCCTAGACACAGGGGTGTGGGGGGTGGAGAGGTGCCTTGGTCCTGCCTCAATGAGATGATGGGACAGACTCAGTAGACTTCCAAGGGGAGGTCTTACTTCCTCTGGGGAGCATATGGGGCTGGAGGAGTGGGAGGAGAGGAGGAAGGGAGAACTGACATTGGAATGTAAAAATAAATTAATAAAAAAATGTTAAAAAAAACAACCTAAGACATTCACCCACTGACATAAAAAGAAAGAAAGAAAGAAAAGAAAGACAGGAAGGAAAGAAGGAAGGGAGGGAGGGAGGGAAGGAGGGAGGGAGGAAGGAAGGAAGGAAGGAAAATAAGCTGACAGAAGACATTTATAAGTATATACTTACAGAGAAGTCATATTAAGAATAAGGAACTTCTTCAAATCAAGGTGGCAAACAGCCCAACACACAAAAGTCAGGGGAAATAGCAGCAGGCAGTTCACAGGAGAGCTGACTTGATGGGGCAACAGACAGGAAGAGTGTTCAACTGACAAACTATGAAGAGACACTCCAGACTAACAAAGGTAGAGAATATCTAACAGTATCAAGTGCCACAGAAGGATGTATTTATCCCATGCATACTATCAGCAGTGAGAACGAAGCAGCAAGGGGAATCACTAATTGCTGACACAGAACAATGAGGGAAATGTTGCTATATAGGGCTGCTTTAAGACGTTTAGGAGCAGAAGGCAGCCCTTCTATTATTCCACTGAGAACAATACAGCTATTATTAAAACAATAAATAAATGTATTGGCTGGTGAACAGCAGCTTCAGGGTTGTGGAGACCACCAGGAAGGGCAAATCCATTGGGAATTTAGAGTTTCATTTCCTTACCTCCTGTGATGACTACAACTGACCAGAAAACCCAGCTGAATCACAGAAGTTAGAGATGCAGGCAAACACCTATGTGCCCAGAAGGCAATGTGTGAATATCTTGGCCACTGGCTCAGACGTCAGTACCTTAGTCAGCTCCTTTTCTCTGTGAAGGTCCTTGTGAAGTTCCGGAAGTGGAGTTCTGCTTTGTGTGTTCAGAACTTGCAGCCCACTTTTCAGCTCCTTGATTTTCTTTTCACAATGGTCCCAGGTCTATTTGAAAACAGTATTAAAAATTGTAAGTACTTGGCTCTCCAGACTGAACTACAGGACAGAACTGCTTATTTAATGCATGTGCTCTTTCTCTTAGGTGTGTTTGGAAAAACCAAACAGAAATCAGTTCCTGTCTCATGCAGACTGACCTGAAGGGACACATGGGACATAATCACTGGGATAGATTGGTTTGGAGGTATCTCCCTTCAGCTCTCTGATCTATTGTGTCAGTTTTGGATACATTACATCTAAAACCTACTGCATACAGGATTGACTTTTAGCATCTATATCTTAAATATGCCTCACGATAGCAGAGCCAGGCAAAGCGCCCTGCCACTTCCCCGTTAGTATCACCACTCCTGATGCCTGCTGGCTTTGGCAAACCTTTCACAATGCAACTTTCCTTATCCACCTGCTGCCTTATGCTTGAAATACTTTGGAGTTTCCAAAGAGTTTGCAAGCTTTATCTGCTAGCTCACGAATTTCACGCACTCCACATAACAAAACTCACACACTCTGTTCATAGCACAGGTGCTCAGACCAACTCACATAAATTTATTCTTCATTTAGAAAACTTGCTCTGAGTAGTTTCATTATGCCTTTAGTACACACAACAGATTAATGTCAGAAATAAGCATAGAAACAAAACAAAAATAGGTTAATAGTCTGACAAGAGAAATAAAAATAAAAACTGCATTTGAAACCCAAGAGTACTGTACAGTTCAGTCCTTTACAACAACTTGGTATTCTGGACCAGAAACAAACAAACCAACAAACAAAAACACAATCAACCAACCAGACAAAAAAAAAAAAAAACAAAAACAAACAAACAACCAAAAAACACCATAAAACCAACTAACCAAACAGACAAAACCCAAGATTTTCCTACTGATGACTCAAAACATTTTATTTCCATTCCTAAACACAGAGTGATCAATTACCCACTGTGCTTATTTTCATCTGTTATACCCTGGCTGGAGCATAAGTGGGATGTTAGCTTCATGTACTGAACATCCAGTGAATATGAATGCTTCACAAAACTTTGTTTACATGTATATATTTACTTATTTATTTAGTGTGCGTGGGTGTGCAGGCATGGGTGTGCCACAGCACATGATGGAGGTCAGAAGTCATTTTGCAGAAGTGGGTTCTCCCTTCCCACCATGCGGTTTCCAGGGATTGGCACCAAGCGCCATTAACCACTGAGCCATCTCACTGGCCCGAAGTAAATACCTTCATAGCACCTCAAGTGCTTATATTTGTAAGACTTTGTTTTTCCCATGCAGTTACTATTTTATTAATAGTAGTAACTGGCACGACTCATATATTGGTAGGAATTGACTTGTTGGAAACCTCAGAACACCAGATTTAAAAAAAAAAAAAAAATTCCTATTTGTCACAAGGCTAACAAGCACCTTATGCAATGTATTACAGTGTCATACACTTACCTCTGCAGTGTTCTGGAGCTGGCTGATCATCTCTCCCAGGCTGAGCTCAGTGTCCTTCCAGGTGTCCTGAAGCTTGCTGACTTGCCTGTCAATGAACTCTTTAGTTTCCGGGTTGGGTGTGTCACGTAATTTCTCCCCGGCTTCCAAGGCCAGTTCATAGGTGGTTCGCCACCTCTGAACATGGATCACTTTGTTCTAAAATGAAAAAAAAGGGGGGGGGGTTTGCTTTAAGCCTCTGGTGTGATGAAAATATGATTGTGGGTTTCCTTGAGAGCTTCTCTTAAATATTAAATTCTACACAAATTAGACAGATCTGTACAAAATGTATGTGCATGATAAGGACCAACACAAAATGTGTTCACATTAAAAGCTAATGTTTAACTCTGAGTAGGTCTATTCTCCCAGATGAGGCAGTCATGGGATAACTTCCTAGGACTGGTAACACTTAAGACTCTTAGAATTAAAGACTGAAAGCTTAGAGAAATTAAAAACAAAAACCATATATCCAGAGTGCTGGAGAGATGGCTCAGTAGTTAAGAGCATTGACTGCTCTTCCAGAGGAGCCTGGTTCAATTCTCAGCACCCACATGACAGCTCACAACTGTCTGTAACTCTAGTACCAGGAGATAGAACACCCTCTTCTGGCCTTTGAGGGCATCACACAGTACATGGTCATACAGTAGGCAAAACACACACACACACACACACACACACACACACACACACACACACACATTTGTAGAATAAAAATCTGCAAGGCAAGAGGGATCTCAGAGCATTAAGAAAATGATTTGAACTGAAGTCATTATACAGGCTATCACCAGGGTAACGTAGAGGAGTAGAGTGTGCCTGCACATTATACAAAGAAAATAGGAAAGAGAGCACCTGAGAAGGTGATACCTCCAAACCTCAAAAGCTTACACTAAAACTTAGGACACATATTGATCAATATATGAAAGAACAATGCAAACATTTGGTCAGAATATGACATGGGCTTAAGGCAGATTGAAACAAGCTATTTCCAATACAAAAAACAAGGAGAAATTCTTGATTCACGCTTTCCAAGAGGAGCAGTGTACCACTCAACACTGCTCCTCAGACAGGAGGCCTGTCTCCCTCTAGTCCTTCTCTGGTCCTCCCTGACTTGGTCAGTGGCACGTGGTCTATCAAGATGATTTGACCCAAGTCCTAGAATCTTTTCTGACTTGGTTTTTCTCTTTATGTGTAACATCCAAACTGTGTCCCAAATCATTACAGGGTTTGTTCATTTCTCATCATTCAGGTCTCGGTTTAAATGCCACAGTCCCAGAAAGCACCAGGATCTAAAGTAGTCACTAGTTCCTCTGTAAAATACCTATAGATGGTGATTACCAGCTGGTATTTTCCTGCTAATTTGTCTAAATGCATCCATGAAGGCAGGAGACTTCTAGTCCTTCCACTGATGAGGACAGAGGCCAGCCTAGCGTGTCGGGGGCTGGTGTGGCATTTGACTACATCTCTAGTAGAGAGTGGTTCTCTTAAGCAGGGAGGGAATACATTCAATGACATACTATAATCCTATGCTCATGAAGCAGCTTTAATTTTTTATATGTTGATTAATTTATAGAAGGTATGTTGGGGTGAGGTGCATTTGAAGGTTCAAGGACAACTTGTGGGAGTCAGTTCTTTTATCATGTGGGTTCCAGGGACCTCAATATCTTCAGGCTTGGCTACAATCACCTTTACTCACTGAGCTTTCTGGCCAGCCCCTAAACCCTTACTGAGGCACTCTTGGCTGTCTGAATTTGCTCTTGAAGAGTAAGTGTCCTTCCGCCTGTTGCTATACCTGTGGATGCCTTATACATTTGCCAGTACCTTAAGTGTTTAGGTGGTGTGACCCTGTCATCATGGACTTCTCCCATTTTACCCACCCATTTGCATGGCACTCTTCTTCCCACACCCTTGAGAGAATGTGTCTATTTCTAGGTGAGTGGGTAAGACAGAGCTTCAGACTGTACAAGGCTAGGGACCAGCTAGCGGCCATACGTAGCTGACCTTCCATTGCACAGAACATATTTGGGTCATAACAGAAAACATTAAACCTTGTGGGGCTGGAGAGGTGGCTTAGTACATATTCTTCCTTCAGAACACCAGAGTCCATTCCCTGCACCCATATATCAGATAGCTCACAACCACCTATAACTCCAGCTCCAGGGGATCCAACACCTCTGGCCATTTCTAGTACCCGAACTCACACATGCATGCCCACACACGATTAAAAATAATAAACTCAAATAAAACCTCAGTTGAACAAACATCTTGCATATAAAGCTCCCCCTGGCCCTATGTGCTTTTCACCCTCTGTGGTGGTTTGAATAGGTATGGTCCCCATAGACTCATGTGTTTGAGTGGTTGGCCCATAAAGAGTGGCACTATAAGGAGGTCTGGCCTTGTTGGAGTGGGTGTGGCCTTGTGGGAGGAAGTGTGTGACTGTGTAGCGGGCTTTGAGGTCTCCTATATTCTCAAACTATCCCCAAAACGTCTCCCTGTCTGTTGCCTGCAAGATGTAAAACTCTCAGCTCCTTCTCCAGCACCATGTCTGCCTACAAGTCACCATGTCCCACGTGATGATAATGGATTAAAACTCTGAAACTATAAGCCACCCCAATTAAATGTTTTCCTTTATAAGAGTTGCTGTGGTCATGGTGTCTCTTCACAGCAATAGAAGCCCCAGTTAAGACCTCCCAAACTGTGCATATAGTACCTTTAGCTCATGGATCAGGCGTCTGGTTTGGTAGAGACTGTAACAGTCCTGTTCCTTCGCTGCAGACAGTAGGTGGCCGGTGTCAGTGAGGAAACGGAGCAAGTCCTCCACAGAGGTGGTGAAGAACTGCCACTGTGTCACCAGCCTGTCGATGTCACACTTCCTCTGCTGAACACCCCGGGCAGCATTTTGCCATTGGTCTGACAGCTTTGAGACTTCTGAGACAAATTCTGGCCTAGGAAAAACAGATGGTGAGAGACTCCTAATGTGAGCGTGTAGAAAAGGTAACTAGCAAGGTCTGACAGAAGTCTGCATACACATCTTGCACGAGATAACACCATCATGAAACCTGAGCTCTATCTTAAGCACAGTGAGGGGTGTGATGCCATAGGTGCGTATAATACCAATCACGTGAGAGATAAGGCCTTTCTTTATCACGGGGAAGTTATGCTTGTCATAATGAGCAATCAACATTGCGTATTACACTGGAAGGAGCCTGCATGTATCACTGGAGGATTATGAAGACATAGGCTTTGTAATTCTCAGGTATACTGAAAGAAGATTTGGGGGCCAGGGAAATGATACCTATCAGGGCAGTCAGAGGTTCAAACAGCTGGGCCACCTCTGGATTCTGCCCATGCCAATTAGCTACATGTGCAGTGGTTTAGCTGTGCTCACCAGGTTGGCTTCAGGGCTCTGTCCAGCCTGCCTGCTGCTGTCCCCTGAACTCCATCTGGGATGCCTGGGGAGGCAGCTCTCCTTTGGAGACTGTCTCCTTTGGAGACAGCTTCATGCTTGGGGTAGTGAGTGGCACCTTACAATTTACTGTCCAATAACAAAACCTCATGCAGGTGAGAGTGGGAAGAGAAGGGTAATACAGATGAATCTTCAAAACTTAGTCAATATACTCAAGGAGTGGCCATTCCCAGAAGCCTCTGTGCTGCCAACCTCATCCACTTACAACAGGAAAAAGCACCATTAGTGTTTATATGGCCAAGAGGCACAACTCTGTCCTGATGGGTAGGCAGAAGGCCAGTCCCATGGGGAGGCTGCAAGACACGGATGTAGTCAAGATTTATGTGTTGACAATTGGAAGGAATAGATCCTAGCATGCCCCCTAAGAACCATGGTTCACAAAAATCAATGATGACTCTTATGAAGAGCTGGAAGAGGAGTGATCCAAGGCTCCACACACTGTTTCAATGGACTAAAATGCCACACAGCACCCCATAAACTCGTACAAAGGCTCCTGTGTCAGAAGTCCTGTCCCCCCCAAGAGCCTTAGTTCCAGAATCCCACATAGCTTACCTCTTCTCAGTTTCTGTCGTGTCCAGGAGCTGTAAGGACTGGGCCACATAAGCATCAGCAACTGTCTGGTTTACAGAAACTTCAGCCTCTAACATCTGTTTACAAACCAAAATATAAAATATCAGCTGATAGAATTCATTGGTAGGAATTTGGAACTTAATACTTCCTCTCAAAGCTCTCAGAGGATCTGTGAAATAATTAATTTTCAAGTTATTGGAAGCCAACTGCAAAAAGTGTTCAATCATCATATTAATATTATGTAGGCCCATAATACTGAAGAAAAAAAAAAAAACCAAACCCAGACCTAGTAATAGTATCTATGCCTAAATAAATGCCTTTGATCATTGGAGGACAATTAATTTTTTTCTTTAATTTTAGAGACAGACACTCCCCGTGTTTCATTGAAACTCTTTCCCCACCCCAGTGTGAATAGCTCAACACAGGTTTACCTCATAGGTTTTCTGTTGCTCCAGGAGAGCTGGGAGGCTATGAGCAACAGTCATGGTAAGTGTTTCTTCTATCTTCTCCAGAAGCTGGATCCAGTTTTCACAGTAAAGAAGGAAGTTTTCATTCAACCCGTTTCCCTGAAGTTTTCTGTAAAGATTTGAAAACACACAAAACCAAGCCTTATAATGACGACATTAACTCTACCTCCCGGAAGTCATGATAGAGAGGGGATGTTCTGACCTGCAGTGGTCCAGCGCCGTGGCTGTGGCCCGGATCCACTGCCGGTTCACATTTTGTAGTGTTTTAATTGTTATGTCACTGAGGGGGAGCCTGATGCTCTCTTCATTCAAACGTTCGATGTCAGGTGACTGGGCTGTCAGTGCCAGCACATGGTTCTGTTAAAAAAAAAAAAAAATAGGTAGATAAAATGCCTACCTGATGACACGGCCTCCTTACCATAAAGATGAGAGAAACTAGGGCCTGAATAGCTAAAACAACTTGCATGTAGTCAAACAGTTAAAGCTACAATCAGGCCTGAACTTAGATTTCTCAATGGTACTCCTATTTGTGGACACCAGCCTGTACGTATGACATGATGGCTACTCTGACCTGTCAACTCTGACAAGATTTAGAATCACCCAAGAGATGCATTCTCAGGAATGACTGTAAAGGTGACTTCAGGGAGATTTAATTGAGGAGGAAGACACATCTTGAATGTGGGTGGCCCATCCTATAGGCTGAGAGGCATGAGTGTGAAAAAAGGGAAAGAGAAGCAACCAGCTGAGTGCCAGTCCTCATTTCTCTCTGACTGTGGGTGCACTGTGACAAGCCGCCTCAGCCTCACACTCCCACCGGCATGCCCTCCCTACTATGATGGACTGTGAGCCCTAAAACCATGAGACAAAATAATCCTCCCTCTTTGTGAAGCCTTTGCGACATATGACATCAGAGGACTCCTCTGTGACATTGGCTCTCTCCTCCCACCTTTATGTGGGTTCCATCTGCAGAGCCATCTTGCCAGTCTCTAAACCCTTTGCAAGTTGCCTTTGGCAGGAATTTTGTCATAGCCACAAGAAAAGTAGCATGCATGAGCAGCACCAAAGCAGCCCAAGAAACAGGGAGGGGCACTAAAGTCTGTCTTTAAGCAAGACTGAAAATGAGTTGTTTTTTTAAAAGAACAACTCTGGACCTCCAAGTCCTGTCGAATCTGCCAATAACTTGATCTTCAGCAGGCTGTGCAGTGTGCTTACACTTCATGTAAAAATCAAATCCTTAATATGTTCCTGGCTAAGTGTGCTGCTTATACCAGACTTGAAGAAAACATTTGATCCATATTTTCCTAGAATGCGAAATCACAAGAAAGAAGATTTGTCAGAACATTACTTTTAAAAAGCTATTCCAGGAGCCGGGCATTGGTTGTGCACGACTTTAATCCCAGCACTCGGGAGGCAGAGGCAGGTGGATCTCTGTGAGTTCGAGACCAGCCTAGTCTACAAGAGCTAGTTCCAGGACAGCCTCCAAAGCCACAGAGAAACCCTGTCTCAAAAAACAAACAAACAAACAAACAAAAAAAAACCAAAAAAAGCTATTCCAGGAACAGCCTCCAGGTCAACAATATGTCTGTGGTATGTTAAATAAACACCTTCCACAATATCCACACTATGTCTTGAACTCTGCTATCATATTCTAGGTCAGGATCAATAAATGTTTTCTGTATTAGGCCAGCAAACCAGTGTTTTAGCTTTGTGAGCCATCTTGTCTGGAAAGCAACCATTCAGCTTTGTCCTCATAGGATAGAACCTCTCATGGACAATGTGTACATGGAAGGATGACTGGGCTTAAATAAAATTTTGTTTACAAAATTAAGAGGTGGACTGAGGTTAGGACAGCATGTTGTCATTTGTTAACTCCTCATTGTGGTTATAAATATTGAGCTTTGGGAATCTGCGGGATGCAGAATTCTTTAGTTCCTTTGTTTATTTTATGTTAACTATACAAAACTTACTAAGGTAATTAAAAAAGGAAAAATGCCTAATTTCAAATGAATATTTTTATATTTGATCTTCAAACTGCCCAGAAAAATCCAATCAATCATAACAGAGACTTCCTTGAATATGTGGATTCAATGAAGCTAATTAATAATGATCTCAAGATAAAAACACCTATGGACAGTATACATATTAATAACATAGATATACTAATAATTTATTAGTGAAGTAGAACCCTACAAAGTTCTACTTTCTGAGACCTTCAGAATATAGAGCAGGGATGAAAGGGAAGTGAATGACTGTGCTTATGAGTTAATCAGGACACAGATGAAAGGGAAGTGAATGACTGAGCTCCTGAGGTAAGCAGGATGCAAGAGGATTCTTGCACTAACAATTAGCTTAGTTTTTAACTCTAGGGAAAAGCTAAGCCCTTAGGCAAGATACATATTGCCAATACCAGGAACGAGCCAGGAACTTCCTCTTTCTCTTCATGGTAAAGTTTATTCAAGTTTTCTTCCTCGTGCATGATAAGATCTTTTAAATATGCCAGCCGGTCCCCAAAATCCTTAAACTGTGCCAGAACAATCTGTAAAGAGACATTTTCATTAGAAAAATTTCATGAGTATGTATGACAGAATTAAGCATATCATTAGTGGCTGCTAAGAGTTTGTGTTATTTACATCTCAAAATTCCACAGAGATCTCTGCAAAGGTCCCAGGGGATTCCATTCTGTGGTTTGGGTGTTCCTAGACCAACCAGTTCCACACAGAGAAGTGAGTATTCTGTTCTCTTAGTCCTACTACTTAATTTTTTTTCTCCTTCCTGCTGATATTGAGACAATATTAGAGATTCATGACTTTCTATGTAGTTTGCATGCTACAACTTGGGAAATTAATGGAGATTCCAACAGATAGCTAAGTCTCCAGCAGCCACACCTATGTCTCAACTACTCTACTTAGAAATCTAGATAACAGCCCAGAATTGGTGGCGCAGGCCTTTAATACTAGCACTAGAGAGGCAAAGGAAGGTGGATCTCTGTGAGTTTGAGGCCAGTCTGGTCTACAGAGCCAGTTCCAGGATGGTCAGAACTATACAAAGAAAACCTGTTTTGAAAAAAAAAAAAAAGAAGAAGAAACAAACAAACAAACAAAACCAACAACAAAAAAAGAAATCCTGATAACTGAGATCTGAATATGCTGCATGTTAAATGAACATATTTGGCAAAAAACAACATGGCTGTTTAAGACCTGACCCTTGCCCATGGGATTAAGCAAGACTACAGGATGGCTTTACTCTACAGCTCCTAAGGTACTATGCAAACAGCTCAACTGCCTCACAGGATTGGTTCCACAGACTGAGGTGGCATGAGAATGTCCACACCACCACTCAAATGGAAAAGCAAGCCGAACCTCAAATTCATTTGACTTCGCCAGCAGCATCTTTTCCAAATAGGCAGCTGTCTGAAGGGAGTGCAGTTGTCCAGAATGGAGCCCAGGGGTGCTGGGATCTGCAGGCGGTGGAAGCTGATCCAAGAGGGTGGAATTTTCAAGGCAGGCCTCTTTTGTCTTCAGAACATCACGCTGCAGCTCCTGGAGAAGGAGAAAGGTTCACTAAATGCTTATTCCTTCCCCACCACAGTCCTCAACCCCTGCCACTTGTACTTCTGTAAATTTGTTGTTGCTGTTAGTATTTATCGTAAATTTTCCTAAAATGATTACATACTGGTGCTGCTCTACAATTTGGCAGTTCAGAGCTGAACCTGTCATTGTCCACCAGAGTTGTGGCTCCTGGTTCCAGAAGCTGAAGACCAACTGAGAAGACTGGCATGCTTTCCATCTCTAATTATCCAACACTGAAGGGATGGACTTTTAGATCAGCTCAAGAATCACTATAGGCTGTTCCTTGTCGGTGACAATGCATCCCAATATATATGGATTCATGTAGAATCTGTAGTGCCTCACTAAGAGAGCAGAAGGCAGGCCACTCTAATTAAATCTGTTACTGATTTTTGATTTGACCCAGGTCACAAGATATAAAACAAACTTGTTACCAAAGTTGCACACTGTGGCATATTCACATTCTGGGTAGTTCCTCACAGTACTGGAAAACACAGTAGTTGGCACTGCTCCGTTCCTTTAGTCTAAAATCACTGATGTCCCCAGAAAAGCCATCCTCACATGACACCAAATCCAGGATTCCTGCTTGAGGGTATGAGTGGGTGTGGCTGGGTGTGTTTGAGCTGTCCACCCTGTTTGTTTACCTACATTTTGAGTCAGAGTCTCCTCACTGACCTAGACTCACTGATTTGGCAAGGCTGACTGGCCATTGAGTCCCAATCACTATGTCCACCTCCACAGCACTGGGGTTTCAATTACCACATTTAGCTTCTGACATGGGATTGAATTCAGGTCCCCATTCTTGAATGGCAAATATTTTATTCACTGAACCATATCCCCAACTCTAATCATCAGCATTGTCATCACCACCGCTACCCAAGACTTATTTTTGTTTCAAACTATGTGTATTGTGCTGGCTAGTGTTTTGTCAACTCAACAAGAGCTAGAGCCATTTGGGAAGCAGGAACCTCAACTGAGAAAAGTGTCTCTACTACATTGGCCTGTGGGCAAATCTGTAGGGCATTTTCTTGATTAATGACTGATATGAGTAGGCCCAGTTTGCTACAGGTGGTGTCACCCCATGGGTAGTCCTGAGTTATATATGACAGGCTAAGCAAGGCATGATGAGCAGGCCAGTAAGCAGTGTTCCTCCAAGGCTTCTGCTTCAGTATTTGCCCTTTTGATGATGAACCATGATGTGTAGCAATAGGCCGAGCTAAATCCCTTTGTTGCCAAGTTGCCATTGGTCATGGTGTTTTATCCCAATGGAAACCTTAATTAAGAGGTGTATATATGTTTATGTGTGTGCATGCACACATATGTATAGGTACTCATGGAAGCCAGAAGGTGGTGTCTGATCCCACAGAACTGGAGATACTGGTGGCTGTGAGCTACCCAACATGGCTGTTGAGAAACAAATGAGTTCTCTGGAGAAGTAGTACTCAGTAATAACTGCTGAGCCATCTCTCTAGCCCCACCCATCCAGGATTATTCTTAAAGCCAAGAGATTCTGTCATGATCACAACCAGGTGAGGCACTGTGGCTTCTATTTCAGATTTTGTTTGGGGCTTTTGTTTAGGGTTTAATTGCTAAAATAGGCATATAAACTTGGAAAGAGGTGGTGAGAGGATCCCCTTGGCCCATCTGCCACCGTTTTTCCATATCCACATGTCTCATCTTGCCTGTGTCTGACACCACCAGCTCAGGACACTTTTCTGATTACTTCTCTGTCCCTGTGGGGTCTCATCCCAAGATCCTGGCCACCCCTCATGGATCCTGTCAATTTATTGATGTGGCTTTCTACCCACCTTTAAGTCCTGCAGGGCCAGCGGCAGGATGTCTGCCAGGTTGTTTCCTGACATATTGATGTTTGCAAGCTGCTGGAACTTCGCTTCCTGCTGCTGTAGCCAGGCTGTGGCTTCTGTGTGAGCGCTGTGAGAAGCCTTCCAGAGAGGCAGCTGACCTCGGGCCTCCTGCAACTGGTCTGCGAGGTCTTGGTTCACCCGGGTCCACCTGTCATCGTAAAGTTACAAACATAATCCATTTCATTCTCCCCTTGTAGCAAAATTATATACACACACTCTAGAAGGAAGTTAAAAGCAAATGGATTTTTACTTTTATTTTGTTTTCAGACAGTCTCTCTATGTAGCCTTGGCTGTCCTGGAACTCCTATGTAGACCAGGCTAGCCTGGAACTCAGATATCCACTTGCCTCTGCCTCCTGAGTGCTGGGATTAAAGGCGTGGGCCACCATGCCTGGCTTTTAAAAAGGTCTTACTTATACTGTGCTTTTGTCAGAGAAATTTACTGTGCAATTCTAAAAACAATATTCCTTATTTTCAAGTTAAAATAAAGGGAAAATTTATTTCATTTACAGATTTTTATCTTGCTTGTTTTTTACATTTACTCTATTAAAAAAAAAAAACCTTTTCCATGTTACTAATCCAAATAAATAAATAAATAAATAAATAAATAAATAAATAAATAAAGTAAAGGCTAGCCAGGCATGGGCTCATGATTGTAATCCCATTACTTAGGAGGTTGTATAATCAGGAAGTTTATTATAAGTTTGAAGCCAGCTGGGAATACACAGAGAGTTTTAGGCTAGCCAACAACTGAATGAGATTCTGCCAGGAGGAGCAGGATGGGGAGGAGGATGGAAGAGGAGAAAAACCCATTTTTGAATGGCTGTACAAAACACTCTGCACTTGTGTGAATGGGGCCAGTGATGTAGCTCAGTGGTAGAGCATTAGTGTACATAGATCAAGCCCTGGATTCATTTCACAGCAACTCAAGCAACAGAAAACACCAACAAAAAGAATGAACTTGTATTTTCAGCAAGACCAGAGTCCTTTAGCAGCAACAGTCTATGTAGTGAGGAGGCCCTGAAATCAAAAGTGAAGCTAGAGACATTATTGTCTTCCCTTCAGTGAGAACTTAACAGAGACCCAAGGATGCCACTCCAGGGCATGGAATCTGCTGTCCTATGTTCAATACTTTATTGAAAGCCGGTTTGCTGAAGCAATGAGGTCTTGCATGGAGGAAGAGTGAGGAGCAGCCTAACTTCTCCACATTGTCTCAGGCAAACTAGCTTTAGGTCACTTTCCAAGAGATCTTTTGATCACATCCATCCCACCTTACTCGACATACTCCCACACTCCTCAGTTTCTGATGCTGATTTGGGCGTTCCCAAGACCGAGCCTCCTGGGAGTGTCTGCATTAGGGCATTTCTAGCTTGGTTCTAGCTCCAAACACTGTATGAGGCACACACAAGCACTCATGACGTTGAACCTTACACGATGAACTACACCCTCCAAAGGAAAGCCACAGATGAAACCAGTCATCTTGGAGGAGTGAGTATCCTTTAGAAGGCCTAAGGTTTGAGACAGCTGGTCGACCTTTCTGTGCATACCTTGAATGAACATCTTGGCATTTCTCTTCCATTATTGCAGCAATGGAGGGGCAGGAATCTTTGAGTCTGCCAACAACTTCATGCAGTTTCTCCCAGCTCCCTTCCTTGCTCTCACCTTCATCCTGAAGGGCCTGAGGACACAGAAAAAGGTCAACTGTGGATGTTCTGGCCATCGCCCTGGTAGGTAACAGCTTCCTGGTCCGTGCTGCTGCACAATAATGGCACAAACATGTAGCCCTCACAGGATAGTGACACACAACCAAGAATGGGAAGAAAGCAAATGACAAGGCATTCCTTCCTTTGTCAAGGCCGAACTCACAAGTATTATGTTGTCAAATGCTCAACACTTGTCCATACATGCAGTTTCATAAACCATGGGATGAAACAGACACAGAAAAGTCCATATATACTTCCTGTGGTTCACGTGACTAACTCTAAAATTCCAAGCTATGCCTTTGGTACCTCAGTTAAAGCATCGCTTTCTGCTTCTCTGTGCACAAAAGCACAAAAGCACCTGCATTCATCACTATGCTCGCTTCAGCCTTCAGTTTTTACCCATAATACCTCTGGCTGCCACACTGGTTGACTTACCTGAAGGTTCTGCACCTGGCAGTCCAAGGCCTCCATTGATAAAACCACAGGCTTGCTGTGCTCCATGGAGTATGCCAGTTGAATTGTCATCACATTGGCCTCATCGTAGAGCTTGTCATAGGCCTTCCACTCCTGTAGCACCGACTGCACAGAGGCCCTGAGCTGATAGACCTATGGGGAGAGGGGAAACCCTGACACTTAGGTTTCCTGAGACAGTCTCTCATTTTGTTTCTTCCCAAGCAATTGACTATGGTATCCAGTTTAGGCATTTCAACTTGAAAGTACTGGCAATCTCCACTAATTTCTTGAAAGTGGGAAAGGTAAGGCACATCCAGATCCCAGTGAAGTCTGATTTTCCAGTGAGTGGAAAAGAGCACCAAGATCACGAGGCTCATGACAGACCCAGGGACAGACAGCAGACAAGAAAGAATCTGGTATGAGTCTGCCAGCCTTCTGGCTTTGGTTAGTTCATCCACAAAGCAAATTAATTAACAAAACAGACAAAATAAACACACATACCCAGCACAAGCTGGGAAAAACATGCAAGACACCCATGCTGGGCTTGCATGAAGGGCAGGCGTATTTTACCACCTCATACATTCTGGTGACACGAGTTGAGCATTTTGTTACTTAGTGAAAACAGTCATGGAAGCTACTCATGGGTGCATGCCTGTAATCCCAATACTTGGAAGGCTGACACAGGATTAGCATGTGTTTAGGCCTGGGCTCTATGATGAATTCCAGGCCAGCCGAAAGCATTGAAAAAAAATAAATAGTCTTGAGATGGGTTAGCAGGGAAAGGTGCTCGCATACAGTTCAGGCAGGCATGGAACCTGGACTCCTCCTGACTCAGCCTCCAGAGTGCTGGGATCATGGGTGTGCACTGTCGCCCTCAGCTTTGAGAAGACACTACACATCGGATCCAAGGGACAAGAGAAGAAATGTATTAAGTGAGCCTCAACAGAGTAGAAAGAAGGGGCAAGAATATATTCAAATGCCAGAGTTCGGCTCAGCTGGTAGAGCTCCATTCACTGAGCACTGTTACAGTCATCTAAAGTGGAAAGGGGAGCCGGGCAGTGGTGGCACACACCTTTGATCCCAGCACTCAGGAGGCAGAGGCAGAGGCAGTGGCAGGCGGATCTCTGTGAGTTCAAGACCAGCTTGGTCTGCAGAGTGAGTTCCAGGACAGCCAGGGCTACACAGAGAAACTCTGTCTCAAAGAAAAAGAAGGTGGGGGAGAGGGGTTGGTTTGTGTTATTGTTCCTATTTGCTAGACCAGAAAACAAGCGTGGGGAGGTAACCTGTAGACACAGATGGGAAAAACGTGGCAATCATCGCTGTCAGGCAGCAATTGCTAGAATCACAAGTGAATGTCTTCATGACCACCACCTCTTAATGTGGGTTCTGGGGATCAAACTCGGGCCCTCATGTTTGTCCCTTCACCAACTGAGCCATCTCCCCAGTCCACTTCCAGCCTTCTTAAAAATGACACTTTACCGAGCTAAATTCACACATCATATAACTTACCTACCTAAAAAGTACAGTCTTACAATCATTTTTTGAACACATTTTTTACTACAAAAAGAAACATCATATCCATTTAGAAGTCATGTCTTCCCTAGCTGAAAATCTACTTTCTGTCCCCACAGATTTGCCTGTACTATTTACTTCATATAAATGGATCCATTCATGGTCTTTTGTGACTCTCTTCTTTTACTTACCAGACTTTAAAGTCCATTGATATAGAGTACAAAGCTGCTGCTTCAGACATCTCAATTACATTCCACAATACAGACATACCTACTACGTTTTACTAGGACATCCATGGTTGGATAGACAATGGGTTGTTATCAGTCTGGGGTAATCATGACTAGACTGCTACAAACAGTCTAGGGGAATTGCAAAATCATACAACTCTATGTTTAACATTCAAGGACCTGCCATGCTATTTTCCAGTGCGGCCAGACCTCTTTACAATTCCACCTGCAGTGTATAAAGACCTTGCTAACACTTGCTGTCTTCTGTCTTTATCTGCATGGGCATGACTTTCGTTTTACCATGGTTTTGATTTTTATTCCCTTGGTGGCTACTGGCATGCTTCCTAGTCATCCACATCATCTGTGGAGAGATGTCCATTCAGACAACCTCTCTACTTTTCCCATTTGTTCCTCTACCCTTTTATTACTGTCCTGTAACTCATTATACTGTACACACAGGCCCCTTAGGGAAGACACGGCCTAAAAAATACTTCCCCCTTCCTTGAAAGTAGGAATCCACTATTTTCTATTTTTTCTTACTCCTGGTGGTGAGAAACCTAAACAAACAAGATTAACAAATAACTGAGTTAGCTCATCCCTATTTCTCCCCACCCCGTAGCTTGTCTTTGTACCTCTTTGTGGTGTTCTCCAAAATGGCAAACTGATAAATTTCTGAGGTCTAGCTTATTGCCCCCCTCTGGGTGCTTATGCTTCTAGTGTCCTGCCTAGAAGACCAGTAGTGAACATTTATGTTGCTTTTTAAAGAGACTTATAGTTTTAACTTATAGTTTATGTTTGGTTCATTTGAAGTTAAATTTTGTATTGAGTTAACATTGTATCACTCTTTTTCACGTTAATATCTGGGTGCCCCAGTGTCATACTGTGAAAAAAAAAATTCCCCCCTCTCCCTGTGAACTATCTTGATAATCAAAATCAACTGAAAGTTTATTTATTTATTTTGGACTCTTGCATTTAGCTGTGTCTCTCTTATGATCTTGGTACCTGCATGCTTTTTTATATACACTATCTTAATTCAATTCCCCCTTGTATTTTATTACATTATATATTCAGTACATTGCTGTTATCTGCTCATGTGCATTTCCTGCACTGCCCGAGCTCCTTGAAGGTATGACTCTATTATTTTCTGCTTTCTCTTACTCCTGTTAGTGAGCAGAATAACTTAACAAACATGATTGACAAATGACTGAGTGAGCTCAGCCCTGTTTTCCCAGAGTCCTAGGGAAGGGATAGTGTTGCAGGTTGCCTAGGGATTTCAATCACACAGCTTGCTCTCAATCCCCCCTAGAAGCACATGGTTGAAAGCAGATTTTAGCATGTGACATATATATCTCCCAGTGAGGATTCTGAAGGAAACACAAACATATTATAATTGGAAGGCCGTCAGAGCACCCTCCCTGGGTATGAGGTGAACGCTCTTGGCAAGCCTCAGCTTTCTCTCTAGTGCTCTTCTTTGACCACTCTTCTTCTCCCTTCTCTGTGCTCATCTCTGGTGTTCTCCTTAAACTGAGCCTGCTCCCAGCTCCCAGGACTATGTGATACAGACACCTCCCTCCCTGCGCATCTCTTGCAGGATTGCAAAGCTTTTTCCTAACTGCTGCTGTGGAGCTGACCTGGAAACACTGCCAGATGCTCATCTGAGAGACGGAGACATTTATGCTTGCCCGAGTACGTTAGACAAAACAAAGATAGCCAAGTGGGTTTCCTGCCTGCCAGCACCATTGTGATCTATGGCTTTGCTTCTAATTATTTAGGACATAAAATGAGACTTGAATTACTTCTTTCCACTTCTATGTGTCCCAGTAGCTCTTTGGGTTTTTTTTTTCTTATTTTTTATATTGGGTAAATCTCTGTGATAAAAGAACAGTAACAACAATAGATGAAAGACTGACTATACGAGGAGAAACAGCAGATAGTGATGTCTCATACCTGACTGGTCACATTACTCTTCTTTTGAAACAGCTCATCAATCCCAGAGGCCATGTCTTCTAACAGTGGCATGTCTCCCCCCTCCAAAGTCAGGGAACTTTGTCTCAACTCATCCAGTGCTTTAGATTTCATGGCAAGCTGATTTTCTATGTCCTAGACAAGATACACACACATAAAAGTAAAATATTACAGAACAATTAATAAACAGTTTACTCTTTTCAAGTAAAAAATGCCAGTGGAGCATATATACAGAGCACCTGCAGCAATAGCCTTTTAATCTTAATTTACTTTTTAAGACAGGGCCTTTGTTATGTAGCTGAGGTTCAAGTTCATGGTTCACCTGCCTCAGCCTCCGGAGTGCTAGGATTATAGGCATGAACGACCATGCCCAGTCTCCCAGGATATCCTTAATGCAATTTTATATTCTATATTTTAGGAGAGTCTAGGGATGTTAGCAGCATGGTATGGAAGTAATGCAGGACAGATTGTCTTTGTTAAAAATCTCCCTGAGCTAGCTGTGTGGCCCAAGTCATCAAACTGCAAGTCTTCAGTTCCTCAGCGCCAGAGCCATTCATAGCTTGAATTTAATGAAACCATAAGCCAGAAGGTACTTTCACACCGTCAAGCAGCATGTAAATGGCAGGAGTGTAGAAACAGACTCTTCAGGTGCTTAACAGTTTGCCTGTCTTTTGTATCTGCATCCATTAAGTCAATCATAAAGCCACCCCAACTGGCTCTGTTCTTTATAGTCATGTTCCCAGAAGCCTATATAGCTCTCTACATAATAATAATAATAATAATAATAATAATAGAACATAGACCCAGCAATGTAAACCAGCTGAAGGAGGCCTGCAGCAGCTGGGGATGATGTCACATGTCTGTAAGCCCAGGATGCATAAAGCGGAGGCAGGAGGATTGCTATGAGTTTGAGGCTAGTCTGGTCTATACAGTGAGATCCTTTTCAACCAAGCAACCACCACAAAGGTGTTTCTCACGCTTGGGACAGACAGAACACGGAATGACAGAAACTCTGATCCATGTAGTCTTCTACCCCAGCACATGACTAGACCCTTTACTTTAATAGAAATCAATATGTGAGTGCACCATGGAGTTCATACTGCCAAGAGGCTGCCTTTCTCAGCTGTCTCTTTTCATGGTTTAGTTGCAAAAGTACTTGGCAAACTAAGTAGTACCTCTGAAGTCGGCTTTGCCAGCTGGACTTGCCGATGCCACCCTGCTTACCTCCCACTCCTGCCCAGGAGCCGCACTTAAGGACAAGTCCTTGAACACTAATCAGAAGCTAGTGTTTTCTCTGTAAAGTGATACCTTGAAATGTGTTTGAAAATGTTGAATTGCTGTGCCCTTCAAATTTCTAATTATCATCCATAGAGATTTCTAAAAGTACTTACCAGTAACTTGTCCTATTTGCTCCACATTCCAAGGGCATTTTTTAAAAAGGACTATTGAGCAGGAAGCTGGAAGGAACTAACAACACACACACACACACACACTCCCATATCTATACCAGACCCAAAACAATAGCGTAAATAATAAATTGGCAGTACTAGTACATGAGCCCTCCCCTACAAGGCATCTGTTCTTGGTTCGCCTCCTCGGAAAAACATGGACTGGGCCCAGCGGTGCTGCCATCTGCCCTTGGCACACTGGGACCTTCCAGCACTTTTTAAGTATGGCAGCTCCCACACCTCACCGGTACATTAATCATCTTACTTTATATCCTGATTCTCAGCACAAAAGATTAGGTGGAATGAAGAGACTTGCTAATTACAGAGCTTCACCAGAAGCTAACTCCTGCTTGTCTATGAGAAACAGTGTTAAATACCTTTTAAATATCCCAATTCCCAAGGCTGAAGAGATGGCTCAGCTGTTAAGAGTGCCCACTGTTCTTGCAAAGGACCCTAGTTCGATTCTCAGTATCCAGGGGGGTAACTCCAGCTCTGGTAGGTATCTGATGCCGCTGGCCATCTCAGACACGAGCATTCATACGCGCGCATGCACGAAGGCACTTAAATTATAAAGTAAATCTATGGCAGACTTGCTTAGGTTACACCTATTTGCAACTCCTTGCAGCTTCCTGCAGAGGAATGCTGAGCCCCAGGTACATGCTAAAGAGGAGAGTGGGGGTGGGAAACAGGAAGTGGACATCTAATAGGCCCCCCTACTTGCTGCTGTTTTTACTTTATGACCAGAGCTGCCAATCACCTCAGAAGACCATGACTTTGGCCCAACTTTTCCAACCCCAGTAGTGGCGATGCTTTCACACAGCGTGGGCAAAAGCAGCACTTGTGTCCTCTGCGGCCATGGTGACGAGTGATGTGTGACTGGGGCATGACTAGCTGTGGCCATGCTTAAAAGGATGGGTCCACATCTTGGAAGGATTCGAGGTCATTGTGACCTGGTCAATGGATAACACCCTTACAAACAAGTGTGACTTAGATACTGGCTCCAAGGGATAAGTGGTCCTCCTAGAACACTATACCCAACAGGCGGCAGAAAATTATCTTCTTCAGAAAAAGTGCAGAATGAAGACTAAGCATAATGGAAATGTCGGAGTAATTTTGCTAAAGCTGGGGCAAAATAATAATAATAATGATAATGATAATAATAATAATAATAATAATAATAATAATAAATGTAGATGGGAAAGCCATGGAAGCAAAAGTCCCCTGAAAAACGTGTCCTTTCCTTAGAAGTGACATTCAGATCTCATAAATGCAACCATAACCATGCAAGGGTCTTCTACCTATGGCTAAAAAGTATCACTTTACAATTTTAAAACCCATGGATTCTTGTCTAATTTCTACGAGTAAGTTAAGTCCAGTTGTGTACTACATGTGTAGTGGCAACACCATATTGCCTGGGTGTATCGTAGGCAACCCCTTTCTAGGTTTGTGTGAGTTCGAGTCTGGTAGAGCATACCCTAACCATGTACCTCTCAGATGCATCCCTGTTGCTAAGCAATGCATCACTGAGTATTCAGGGGGAGCTGGAGCAGAGTCTTCCTCAGGACAGGTGTGGACACTGTGTAGCCCAGTGGTGGGCAGGATGCTGCCCCTCCTCACCTGGCAGTCCAGGAGCAGCTTCTCCATGGAGATGGCACTTTCAGGTTTTTGGAGTATCTTCAGCTTCTCTTCCTGTGTCTCCAACCAGCTGTTCAAATTCTGAATTTTGTTTTCATTCTCGGTGATACTTTCCAGAAGTTGTTCCAAATGCTGTATCTATAAGAGATGGATAACAATATTACAAAGGAAACATTCTTACTTCCATCCCTTGTCTTAAAAAGCATGTGACAGTTTGAGTGGGATGCCCCCCATAGGCTCTGGCATTTGAGCACTTGGTCTCCAGTTGGTGGAGATTTACATGGTATGGTCTTTCTGGAAGAAGTATGTCACTGGGAGTGGACTTTCAGACTATACTCTACTTCCAGTTTGCTCTCTCTGCTTCTTGCTTGCTGTTAGAAATGTGATCTCTCAAGCCAGGTGGTGGTGGTTCATCCCTTTAATCCCAACACTCAAGAGGCAGAGGCAGGCAGATCTCTGTGAGTTGAGGCCAGCCTGGTCTACAGAGTGAGTGCCAGGACAGGCTCCAAAGCTACACAGAGAAACCCTGTCTCAAAACCCTGCCTCCCCGCCATGACAGGCTCTTCTTTCTCTGGAACCACAAGCCCAAATAAACTCTTCCTTCTATAAGTTGATCTGCTCATGGTTATTGAAGCAATAGAAGAATAACTAATAAAAATGTAAATACCATCATGTGGTTATTTTTTGGCAGTAGCATTTGTATCCTTTTGAAATGAAAAGATAACTTGGTTTCTTCTGATAGTTTTAATATTTTACACAAAAAAATGCACTGGAGTTATAGACAATTGTGAGCCACCATGCAAGTGCTGGGAACCAAACCTGCAAGAACAGCCAGTGCTCTTACTCACTGAGCTATCTTTATAGCTCTGCTTAGCAGTTTCTTGATAGACAACGATATGCCAACACTATCTCAAATAATTCCCAGTTTGGTAAGACAAATCAGTTTCTAGTTCTGATCCTTATAACTTTATTAGACAATCACAGCATATACAAATTTTTATTCTTCTGTTGGTCTGCAAGGTCACTGGGTTGAGACATACCTAGCCAGGCATGCCTTTAGTCAGTACTCAGCAGAGGCTGGTGGATCTGTGAGTTGGAGGCCAACCTGGTCTACATAGCAAGCCTCTGTCTCAAGAAACATGAATAAAAAAATAAAAGAGTTTTCCTTAGAATGGGTATAGTATCACTTGATTAGTTATTCTAAAGTTGGAAATTAAGGCCCTGTACATTTTTTGCAACCATAAATAATACTGAGTAAATGTTGTACACTTCTTTTTGGATGGAGTATCTATCCACTTTAAATAATTGTCTAAGAAGTGGACTGTATGGTTAAGGGACCCAATGAAATTTAGATTTTTTAAATGTTCCCAATATTTTCCAAATAAATTTTAAGTCATTCTGGCATAAGTAGTGTATGAATGTGGTAGCTTTGGGTTTTATTTTTCTAAAACATTTCTAACTTATTAACTATATAGTATTTGTTTTGGGTGTCTGAGGATTAAAATGTATAAAATCCATTTTTATCTTTTGTGGAATATTTGTACAGTATGTGAAAGTGTATTGCTGTGGTTGGTGTAATGGAAAACTAAATGTCCAATAGGTAGGTGGTCGGGGGGATCGGTGGGACTTTAGAGCAGAGAGAGAGAGAAAGGAGTAGGAGATGGATCTAGGTACCAGAGAGACACCAGGAGACACGGAAGCAGAGTACAGAATGTAGATGATTAAAAATGGGTTAATTTATGAGCTGGTTAAAAGCAAGCCTAAGCTAATGCCAAGCTTTCATAATTAATTAATAAGTCTCCATGTCACTATTTGTGAGCTGTCAGTCCTAAGGAAAGTCCAACTATATTTACCTATTAACTACAATTTCCCTTTTCTGTTTTTGATTTTTTGAGACAGGCTTCTCTGTGTAACAGTCCTGGCTGTCCTGGAATTCACTTATTGGAGACCAGATTGGCCTCAAACTCACAGAGATCTACCTGCCTCTGCCTCCTGAATGCTGGGATTAAAGGCATGCACCACCACAACCTGGCTTAACTAGAATTTCTAACTTTGAGAAATAT
This sequence comes from Cricetulus griseus, assembly GCF_003668045.3. Classification (NCBI taxonomy): domain Eukaryota; kingdom Metazoa; phylum Chordata; class Mammalia; order Rodentia; family Cricetidae; genus Cricetulus; species Cricetulus griseus. The sequence goes on from NC_048598.1 coordinate 127,438,778, forward strand.
CCTGTTCAAGTTGCCCATCCATTGATTACTTGAAAATTTAAATAGGAATCTTAATTGAATAAATATACATGTGTGCTTTTTTTTAATACAGAAAAGAGATGGGATATTTGTTACTATCAATATGAATTTTTTTTTTCATGAACAAGTTTTCTTCACATTTCAAGACCCTTGCACATGTATTTCTTTTTTTTTTTTCCTTCTGTTCAGTCATCTCAAAGACAAAATTGCTCTGTCCTTTTAAACATGTTTCCACAGAAAATGTCAAAATCCCTGGCCTTTTGGTAGCCTGACATATTTCTTTTCACTTACCCAACTTAATTTCCCAAAAGAATCTCAACAGAATTGTCAGCATTCCTTTCAGCCCCTGTTGTGTGCACCCACAGGAAATGCTAAAACATGGGTCTTCAAGGGGAGAAAACTGGGATGGTTAGTAGGCTTAATGCTGTGAGTCAGCTTTCTGAATAGCTTTTAAGGGTTCTCGGCAAGGGGTATTCTGCTGGTAGAAAATCAAGCATCTGAGTGCGGCTATAGGACACACCTTTCTATTCAGGGTTCCATGTACTCGGTGCCACTGGCGGTTCATCTCCCCCAGGTGCTCCGCAAACTCTGTCCTTTCATAGCGCTTGCTTTCTACATCGCAGGTGCTGAGCTGAAGTAGTGACTGGTTAACAAAGTCAACTATCCATTGCTTGTAGTCCATCTCCATTCTGAACTCCTAAAACACACAGAAAAGCAAAATGAATCACCAAAGTCAGAATGGAAGTCCATCATACAAACGGCATATTTCTTATGGCTGGACTCTGGGGGGGAGGTGGGGGGCGCACTAAATGCCTACCATTAATCCCAGTGTCAGGCGTAACTCCCACTCTCCCCACCCCCCATAGGGCAGGGTGGTTGTTTTATCTGTCAGGAGACTCTTGGAGGGAATTGCACATTCTTAGGCATAGCACAACTCACTTCGAACACACTGGAAACTCTGAGGGTGTACCACATATTGGTAGCTGCTGTTTGTACAGTTCTAGCAGGGCCCTGGTCTGACAAAGGATTATGTGAGAAGTTGCCTGAGTTATATGTGATTCTGGGCCATATGAGGACTCACAGAACAATAGGATAGAAAACAGAAGATGGAGTCTGTCACAAAACTTATGGCACCTATAGGGAACCTGGCCACCTTAGAGAGCTGTTCTATCCCTTGGTGACAAGGGCCTCTTATGGCTTTAAGTTCTACCATAATCCTAAACCCACCCAGGGTAACTATATATCTATCAAGCTTGTTGTCTGTTGGGTTTTACTCAAGAAAGTTCCAGCTTTGCTAAGGAGACATCCAGGTGGAGTCAAGTGGAATGTGCTAGTAACTGTAGCTCATGCAGACCTTTTAAGGATGTTACCAGGCACTCAAGTTAGGATGCAATGGTAGATTAAAACCCTAATCAGGCTGGACATGGTGGCATACCTTCAATCCCAGAACTTGGGAGGCAGAAGCAGACAGGTCTCTAGGAGTCTGAGGCCAGCCTGGTTTACATAAACAAGTTCTAGGCCACTCAGGACTACATAGCCAGACGTGGCCTTGCAAAGAAAAAAAAAAAAAATCTTCTGCTGCACTCATACTTGGTCATTAAGCCATTTACCTTCTGCCTTTCAGACACTAGCTCCATCACCCCGACAGCGTCCTTGTCTGTCCCTTCAAAGGAGCAGCCCAGGAAAGAGAGAGCAGAAGTGGGTGGAGTTTCCATCTTAAAGGTCCAGGAAGCATATGTATGCAGAAGTGTGGCAAGAGCTGTGCCAGATTCCCAAGGGCCAGAGCCAGGTTTGCTTGGATTAAAACCAAGAGAGCCCAGGCTCCTCATTTATCTGCCTAGCACACTACCTGGCACGTAACATATGTCTGTGTCTTGTTACATGCTAATGACATCTACTCGAAGTTCATATCTAGTGTAGAAGGATATCAACTCTTTTCTTCCTCGAGGACTTATTAATAACCACTGCAGACCAAACCTGGAGGTACTTTTTCCAGGTGAGGCGGGAAGACAGGAAGAGGCTAAGTGGCGGTAATAGCGTAGGAACTAGAGAGAGGGTCACAGACACATCAAGTCTGGCATCGTCATCTAATGGGGCAGGGAGACCTGGGGTAGAAGCCACCGAGGTGATACGTGGGCTGAGCCTTGAAAGGTGACTCAGAGGATGTGTGTAAAGCAGGCAGTGCCATTTCAGACAGAAGTGCAGTGTGCACACAGCACATGGTAGGAGAGTGCCAGAGGCAGGTGAGCCACCCAAACTGGATTTGGTGTTGATGGGGGAGGTGGTGGTGGTGGTGGTGGTGGTGGTGAAAAGATGACGTCAGGAAGTCCATTAAGAACTTGGACTGTTGGCTCTAGAATAATCGCCACCCACTTCCCTCAAATTGGCTTCTGTTGATCATATCTCACACGTCTTTCCCCTGTAAGTGATTTGCTCGCGTATTCAGTGGAGAGATGACAGTCCCTGCTGTATAATTACCTTGAGCTTCTGCAGAAGATTTTTGACTTGGGACGCAGAACGCTGCGAGAGCTCAGCGTCCTCACCTGCGACCTGAGGCTCCATGGCATTCATCCAGCTGATCATCTCAGAGATGGCATTTCGAGAAGGCAACTTCTCCATCTGAAGCTGCAGGGACAGAAGGACTTCCATTTAATTGCCTGCTGCTAACCAGATGAATCAGGGCCTCCATCACTAAAGATGATACCTGCTTTCATAAAAGGTCTTGCTACATGATTACACAGGTTAGCCACAAAAACAAACCCAGTATTAAAGCTTCAAATAAGTGACCCCCCCAAATAATGATAAAGACCTCTGTATAAGCCAATTCAGTGGCACAGAGACAACCAAGAAATAAAATAATTAAGCTTGATTTTTCTCTTAAGAAAGAGCTCATTGGAGGATAGTCTAGTAATTAAGACCTATATTCAGTGGGGTGTGTGTGTGTGTGTGTGTGTGTGTGTGTGTGTGTGTGTGTGTGTGTGTGTGTGTTGTAGGTTAGGTAGTGTCAAAGAAAATTATTGAGTTAGAAAGATAATTTTAAAAGAGTTGTGAGCTAACAAGTGCTTGCTAATTTAAATGCTTCCTCTTTAAACACTTACCTGGTGAAGTTTCTCTTGAATGTCTGGAAGCTGAGTGATGAGCATTGTCCACTTTTGTTCAAATTGTGCTAGAGAGGCTCTCAGTGTGGCCGTGTCCGCCTCTTTCAGGTGGAGAAGTTGATTCCCAGTGCTCAGCACCGCGGACTTCAGGGAGGATTTCTCATCAACTTCCTTGGAAAATTCCTACAGCAAACAATTCCTGAGATCAGATACTTTCAAAACTTAAGTACAGTCAGAATAACTGTCTGGACTAAAAAACTAAAGATAGTAAATATCTGCTCGAGCGCGCACACACACACACACACACACACACACACACACACACACACACACACACACACACACACACACACACACACACCCCTTTGCTACAGAGCGTCAGGCACCACTCCAGGCATCACATATACACTGGAGAACAAAGCACGTGGGATTTTTAGCTCCTTTTAACCTAGAGGATTCATATTTTTTAAAAATAGTTAAGTTCAGCCTGGAGAGATGATTCAGTAATTAAAAAATTAAAAGTACTTGTTACTTTTACAGAGGACCCAGGTTCAGTTCCTAGTACTCATTTGGTGGCTAACAACCATCTGTAATTCCAGCTCCAGGGGATTTGATGCCTTCCTGTAACCTCCAAGGTACCAGGCATATACACACATGGGTTGTACATCCATACATGCAGGGAAAACACTCATGCACATGAAGTTAGATAAGCCATATTCAATGGCTAATTTTACAAGAAACTTGGAATCAATTTTCAAATAAAATACTTGATGTCTCTCCTATTATAGGTTCTTTCACGAGTATTGAAAAAAAGCTATATTATAATATCAAAGTGAGTAGCCATAACTATAAAATGGAAGAGAGTAAAGACTAAGGGAAAGTATTTCATATGTAGCTAAAAATTAATATAAATCCTATGCATATTTTCTGTGCGAGGGAGTTGCACCTCAGTGCCTGCACACTTGCTAGGTGAGTGTTCCATCACTGAGCTACATCTCTGACTAGTAAGGTCATTTTGTTATAAAAGAAAACTTTTTCCTCAATCAAAATAATAAAACCAAAACTTGAACAGAGAATTCTCACAAGAACTTAAAATAACGTATCTGTTAACTCCATGAAATAATAATCCTAGAAGGTAGTATGAAGGTTGGCTATATCTTTTACTATTAACAAAATATGCTGTGTCTGAGCAAGCTTTACATTTACACATGTACTGTAGAGTCCATTAACAGTATAAGCAGATAGCTCTAAGAACACACCTTACCCACACACCTTACCCCTTACCCACAAACGGGAACAGAGATCATCACGACAATCCCGATACTTTTTTCTTGGTATTTATTTTGAACCAGTAGTGTGACCAGAAACTTACAAAAAAGCTGTCTATGTTGTTTCTGATCGTATCCAGGTCCTGAGACACATTGAGGGACTGTTCTTTCCAGTAATTCAATGTTTGCTGAGAAGATTCCAGCCACCTGGTCAGCTCATCCGAATCCCGGCTGTAACTAATGGGAGAAAAACGAGAATGGGATGACACATACCAGTGTGTATCTTTCTTATTTTACTGTTTATTTCCCTGATCAACCCTATTGTTCCGAAATACATGGCATTTATAAGCATTCTATCATGTCTTATACTATGCCACAAGCTCAATGGTCTTACCATTTTCTAGAACTCTCTCCATTAGGGATAATCAAGAAGGAAACATTTAAAAGTACAAAACATTCTTATTACAGCTATCAAAGTCTGTCTGCCCATGTACCATGACAGAGATCAGCTTGGTCATCAGTGTTCTGCAGTTACATGTTTACAATGAAAATAAAACCAGCATTTGTAGACAGTGCTCAACGGCACACTGCCTATTGGCAGCGTGCACTTATATGACGGAAATAGCCAAACAGAACACCATCTTCCTTATAACCTTTCAACTTGCTTAGCTCAGAAGCCTCTGAGAGGCAGGGATAAGACTGAGGTTTTGATCCTGTCATCCTCTGATGGGTCAAGGTAATTCCAGAACTGAACACATGCTCTGAAGAAGTAAAAAAACTCGAAGCACTCTATGAGCTAAAGACATTAAATGCTTTCAAACTTCTTTTTCTTCTGTTTTTTTTGAGACAAAGTTTCTCTATGTAGCCCTGGCTGTTATAGAACCCACTCTGTAAACCAGGCTGGCCTCAAACTTGAAGATCCATCTGCCTCTGCCTCCTAAGAGCTGGGATTAAAGGCATGCGATACCACCACCCCCGCATTATCCTGAGGCTGGAGAACCAAGAGCAGAGGTTAGCACAATCGGAGAGAACATGGTGCAATGTGAGGGACCACCTCCAAGCCTGAGTAGGCTACAGAGTCTTCCTGGGGTCTTTCTCTACAGCAGACAGTGAGGCCCACCAATCTCTAAGGCAGCATACCTGAGGAGATGCTTAAGAAGGGTTTGTAGTCTGTGGAGCTCATGGTCAATTTTCTTGTTCAGGGACAACCACTGCTCTTCTAGCTTCGTGATCTGCCCCTCCAGTTCAGGACAGCTTACAGATGCTGCCAGCTGTTTGCCTTCATTCAAGGTCTGGCAGAGCCTCGCATGCTTTCCGTCAATGTTTCTTTTGATTTGCTAAAAAAGAAAAAAAATCACAGAATGAATTATTTAAAATCTGCCGATCTAGTCTCTCTCTCCTTTTCTTTTTAGTAAGACAGGGTCTGATTATATAGTTCAAGCAAATCTGAAAATTCACTATGTAGCTCAAACTTTTAATATTTCTGCCTCAGACTTGCAAATACTAGATTACTGAAGGCTGGCTCCAAACATCTGGCCTAAGGTATCCTTCTGACTCAGCCTCCTCAGTAGTGGGACCACTGGCACGACCTACCTACCATTCCAGGTTTCAGACAGGCTTGGTTTCACATGCAGTTTTTTTTTTCTAACTTATTTCTTTAATATTATTGTTACTTTTTATGTGTACGGGTGCTTTGCCTGCATATCTATCTGAGCCACACACACATGCCTGTTGCCGGAAGAAGGTATTGGATCCTCTGGAACTAGTAACAGCTGGCTGTGAGCTGCCATGTGGGTGCTGGGAATCGAACCCAGCACAGCCCTCTTAAGAAGGGACCTTGCTTTGCAGTCACTCCCTCATCAGTCCACACTTGCAGCTGGGAAGCCTCACAACCTGACACTTAGATGGGAGGGGGAGAAACCTGGAGATAATTATCTATCGCCCACGAGACTCGAAGACCAGCTGTAGATGCTTCTGAAAATGAGGACTGAGAGGGAGAAAAGAACTTTTGAATAAACTAAAACAGCACATTATTAATCCAACTTCACACACACATAAAATAAAAAATCCTTCAAAACTGCAGATACACTGACCCCCTGAAGAGAGCTCATCTAACGGCAATTATCTCCACAGCTTGGTTCAGGCTAATGCCACTTACCTGGTGGCTGTTTAATCTTTAAAAGTAAATTATTACCAAAATAGAACTTTGGCTATTTTTCACAATTAAGCTTTCTTGAAAAATTACCATGTTTTTTAACTTCTCATTCTCTTACCACTCATATCTACAATTCTATCCCTTCCCTGGCTGAACCTATAGGCAAGGACAAAATGTCCAAAATCAATTACAAAATACGTTGTCATTTTCTAAGCCTTACGTATTACTTACTTTACATTATAGTACCTCTGAGAAGCTCTTTATTTCTGTTTTTTATGTCTATACATACCACATATATGTGTATTGGCAGCTAACACATAGCGCCTATTCCTCCCGAGAAGGGAGATGAGGGCTCACCTTTACCAGGTTGGCCTTGAACAGAATGATACTCATGGTTCCACCTCCAAGTGCTAGGATTACTCAGAATGCACTAGCCTGCCCAGTTTGTGTGGCCCTAGACATCAAACCCTGGGTGGGTTTAATGAATGACAGGCAATGAACTCGACCAACTGAGCCACATCCCTTGTCCCCTCTGAGGGCTTTGACACTTTCATTCCAGAGAGGAAAGAGACGAGGGACATTTTTGGTTCCAAGCAGCTCCTGAAGACAGATTTGTCTAAGTTCAGAGACTGCACAACTATCATCTGTATTCCACGGCCCAGATTCCACCAACCAAAGGGACCACATTGGGTGGACACCTAAACCTCTGTGACTCCAAGGGATAATGAATGGCACAAAGTGAGGTGTAGTTTGAGAGATATGATATATTTTAGGATGAAGAATTTGTTCAGAAGGCTTAGAACAATTGTTTCTTTGAAAAAGGCTTTTTTCATGGATCGAGGAGAAAACTCACATGTTGTGCACAGATGAGGACCTGAGTTTGAACCCCCAGCTGATAATGTAAAAGTAGGTGTGGGATAAGGCACCCATAACCCTAGCACTGGACAAGTGGAGAAGGCACTCGTAACCTCAGCACTGGGGCTGGAGAAAGAAGATGACTGAGGCTCACTGGTCAGTCAGCCTAGCTGAAATGGCCAGCTCCAGGTTCAAAAAATAAGGGTCTGTCAGACATGGTGGTATGCACATTTTTAATTAAAAATTTTAATTTATGAATATATATATGAATGTTATGTATTATGTATGTATGTCTATAGTAGGTATGTGTACCATGTATATATCTGGTACCCACAGAAGCAGGAAGAGGACATCAGATTCCCTGGAACTTGAGTTACAGTTGGTTGTGAGCTGGGAATCTAACCTGGATCCACTGCAAGAGCAGCCAGTGCTTTTAACTGCTGAGCCATCTCTCCAGCCCCAAGTCATGCACACTTTTAAGGCCAGAATTCAGGAGACAGAGGCAGGTGCATTTCTGAGTGTGAAGCCATCTGGATGTACATAGTGAGTTCCAGGTCAGCCTGGGCTACATAGTGAGAGGTGGGAGGGGGTATGGAAAACAGGAAGCTGACCTCGACACAGATACATGTGGGGGTACACACTTGTGTACACCTGTGCATATCATATCACACACACACACACACACACACACACACACAAGTAAGAGATTTCAAATTCACTAGAATACCACTCACATTTTAGAGGAATAATCAGGTGCACATGACATTGGCTTGTGTTAGGTCATTTCCTTTTTTGTTGATTTGCTTTTTGAGACAAACAGGCACTCTGTAGTCAAAACTGAGATCAAGCTTAGAGATCTTCCTGCCTCCGCCTCCTGAGTACTGGGTTTATAGACAAGCTAGATTGTTTCTTGATACTGTGATTTAATTTTCAACTGTATTCATCTAGGTGTTTGGATGATACATCCTGTACCCCTAATGTTCCACTAAATCCCAAAGTATCCAGCTTTATCTAACTGTGGATCTAGAGCAAGTACAAATACAGTGTCCCAATCCCAGGACAAGGTCATTGTCTCACATGGCCCCCTTTTGTATTGAGATATCACTGTGCATCCCAGGAGATCTTCAAAGTCACAGTCCTTTTGTTTTAACCTCTGGAATGCTGGGATTACGGGTGTGTGTGTGTGTGTCTGTGTGTCCACAAACCTAGTCTGAAGACTTCCTATAACACTGGAGGCAGGTAATAGATTGTATGTGTCTCATGGGCTATGTACAGTAAGAATTACACTGTAAGTATGTTTAGAAGCTCAGGTTTACAAAATTTTTCTATCCTCATCTTATTTCTATACTAATAAATAATGAATAAGTGACTGTGAGCATTCAGCCACAGATGGGACATTTCTACTCCTTTCCCATCCGGAGGCTCAGAGAACACTGTGGAAGAGGGGGCAGGAAGAACGTCAGAGAATGGAAGATGAGGACGAGTTCTACAAAATGCTGTCCTCTGACACACTGTGCCTGCTGCACACATGCACTCATAGCTACAAGGATTACCTGCATAAAACCTGCGCAAGACCCAGCCAGTTAAAAATTATAGCATGGGTAGAAGCAGATACCTACAGCTAAACACTAAACTGAACTGGAATTCAGTTGCAGAGGAGGAGGAGTGATAAGCAAAGGGGTCAAGACCAGGCTGGTGAAACCCACACAAACAGTTGATCTGACAAGGGAGAGCTCTTGGTCCCCAGACTGATCACTGGGAAACCAGCATAGGACTGATCCAGACCCCATGAATGTGGGTGTCAGTGAGGAGGCCTGAGAAATCTATGGGGCCTGTTGTAGTAGATCAGTACTTATCCCTAGCATAGGAATGGACTTTGGGAGCCCATTTCACATAGATAGATGCTCCCTCAGCCTAGACACACGGGGGAGGGCCCAGGCCCTATTGCAAAGGATATGACAGACTCTGAAGTTCCCCCCACCATGGAAGGCCTCACCCTCCCTGGGGAGCAGAAATGGTATGGAATAGGTAGGGTGTTAGTGGGGGGCAGGAGAGGAGGCGTGGGAGAGGGAACTGGGATTGACATGTAAAACAATCTTGTTTCTAATTTAAATAAAAAATGGAGAAAAAAATTATAGCATGTGGATGGAGAGATGGCTCAATGGGTAAGGGTGGGTACTGCTTTTATACAGTGTCAGAGGTCAGTTCCTATGGCGCCCATACTGGAGAGATTAAAACTGCCTATAAATTCAGATCCAGGAGATATGATGCCCTCTTTTGGACTCCACAGGCACTGCACTCATATGCAAACACACACACACACACACACACACACACACACACACTCACTCGCACGCGCGCACACACACACACACACTCGCACGCGCACACACACAAACACATTAAAAATCTAAAGTATTTTTTCAGTATGGAGCTGGGAGGGGCTTCCAAGGTTCTGCCCCTGACCCTGGGGCTATTGGCCAGTTAGTGGCTGCTGGGGGAGGGAGGGTTGCTTCTTAGGGTGTTGTTCACAGGCAAGATGACCCCATATCTACATGGACTAACTGGTCTCAGTGGGTCATTTAAAAAATAAATCAAAGAAGTTGGAAGGGAGATATATTAGGGGTTGGGGAGAGTTGGAAGGAGGGAATGGGAGATGGAAATTATTAAGATAAATTGTATACTCCTATAAAACTTTCAAATAATAACCAAAGAAGCTAGGATTTATAGATAAGGTCACACATGGCTAATGAATAGAGCCAGGATCCAAGCCAAAGTCTTCACCCCAATCCAGACCTATGCTTATGCTGAAGATTCCACATCCTCCTGGATCAGTGGGTGGTGTGATAAATAATATTGAATTAAAGTCAACCATTCAGCACTGAAACCCAGCAGCTTCGTCTGCATGGTGTGTTGGACCAGGCCTGTCATAAACTAAAGAGTACGCTACCTGGTAAAATGAAATCCTTTCCAGCAATCTTTCTTCCGTTTCCTCCACCAAACTCAAAGAGGGCAACGAAGAGGTAAGAACTTCCAAGTCCTTCTCAAGAGACGCATAGTTGTCGTCAAACTCTTGCCATTTCTAGACAACAGACAACAGCAATCAGTTCCAGAAACGACAATCATAAAGCCAAAAACAAGCACTGAGACCTGAAGAAACTGAAACACGGATCCTATGTAGACTCCAGATGCACCTGAGAGGTGACATGGTATCAGAAAGAACTCTGTCAATGGTGAGACACAATCCTACTGCTTTTGAAAAAAAAAAAATTAATCCCACTGGTGTAGTATGTGTTTATTTGCTTGCAGTGCTGGGTATCAAATCTAGGGTCCCATATGTGGGTAAGGCTTATACCACTGAGGCACGCCTCCTGCCTGGCACTAGAGCTTCATGCCAGCATTGTGAAACAGGGTAGTGGAGTTGAGAGAAACATACAGCAAGTGGAAGTGCTATCTATCCCTGTAAAGGGCTAACAATGTAAGGGAGACTTGTTCTTACTGGGAGAGGCAGAGTGCTAATTTTGAAAAGCATTTTTGCAGTGGAAGCCTCCATCAGGTTGTTCTTGCCTCTCCAATGCAATCCCCAAATCTAGTGAACACTGTTTTACTGAACTACCTGAGGCCTATCTTACAGCCTGCCTGAGCTCATGGGAGTTGGCAGTTGCGGGGAGAGTTGCCTCCCCTATCCCCTATCTCTTTACCCTTAGTGTTGTCTTGTCCTAACTCAGTGGTGCTCAGCATATATTGTCCTATCTCCCCGTATTTCCATGGTAGTCCACTGGCTAGGGTTCTAAGCACTAAGTAATTGAGTTATTTGAGTTATTGACATTAAACATCGTCTCTTAGAAAAACAACCCCAGTAATTCTCCTTTCTTTCAAACAGCAGCCACTTGTCTTATAGAGCACTCACTGCGTCCATGAAACTTTTTAAAACCACCATTACTTTGAAATCAATTTGACAACATAACTAGAAAATAAATAAATACTGTCACCAGGAAATAATACTGTATTTGTAACATTATAATTGAATTATAGTTGAATGTTGCCTTTAAAAATTTTCCTTTATGGGCTAACCATGTAAATGGTTTAGTGAGTTACATGAAAGCTTCAAGCTGAAAAGGACTCTATACATGGTTGATTTTTCTTTGAACCGAGGCAGAATCAGCACAGTTTGTGCATTTGTGCTAATAAAAAATGTGTGTGCCCAATGGCTCTTGAAGGAGCCTAGACTGTGAACCATGAACTATTCCATCCAAACCATCTCATCCATGGCTGTCACAGGCTTTCAATGCTCCCCATTCACAGACAAACCCACAGGGTAGAAAGAGTTCATCAATTTATGACAAGTTCCAGCAGACCTTGCATGAAGTGGGGAGGAGTCACAGCTAGACCTGGGTCCACCTTCCTCATGGTTGTGTCCCCATCAATTGATGCCCCCTCACCTGCAGTGGGTGGAGCCCAGGAAGCCCGGCTCAGAGGTCATGTGACACCCTACCTGCAGCAAGCTCTGAAGCTGTGAGCCCCTCAGGCAGGCATCTTCCTCCAGGGCTTTCACTTCTGCTACTTGTTCTGCCCCAAATATCTCTCCCTTTTGTAACGAAGGTGGAAACATTTTTGCCGAATAGGTTTGAATCAACAACACGTCAGCAACGAGCTTCCGGAAAAATCCCTGTATGCAAAAGGTTTCTAATATTTACTGCTGAATTGGGAAAACTATAAAAGCTAAGTTATTTTAACTTTTTACCCCAGTTCTTTTGGCCAGCCTTCTTCCTATACTGGGTGGTGAACCCAAAGCTTCCCTCTAGGTAAGGGCTCTATGACCCAGATGTACCCCAACCCTCTTTTACTTTTGTTTTTTGTTTTTGTTTTTTTGAGACAGGGTTTCTCTGTGTAGCTTTGTCTGTCCTGGAACTCTCTCTGTAGACCAGGCTGGCCTCAGACTCACAGAGATCAACCTGTCTCTGCCCCTGCCTTCAAGTGCTAGGATTAAAGGTGTTCAACACTACTGCCTGGCTCCTCTTTTACTTTTTATTTTCAGCAGGGTCTTGCTAAGCTGTTTCGCCAGTCCTTGGATCTGTGCTTCTCCTGCCTCAGTCTCTAAAAGCAGATGATATTACAGGCCTGTGCCACCAAGGCCGGCTTAACTTTGTTTTTTAAATCCCTAACCTCAGGAGGTCCTATAAAGAATCATATGTATATGTGAATATATGTGTGACCACACAGAATCAAACGTATAAGCAAATGAAAGAAGAATTAAAGTGGACTAATTCCAGAGTCTCTAAAAAACAGACGGAATCTTAACCAACTATAAAGATATACTATCCTTAAGTAATATTGCCACCAAATAATCTATTTTAAGCAGCGACCATTAGTGTTAAGTCAATTTCCTTTTCTGCGCTGATCTTTCTGAGTTAATTATTTCAAGTTGTATATGTTAAAAGGTGGTTAATAAATTTGGAGAGAGACTGCCTTCAAAAGATGCTCATTGTGTGAACCTGAGCAGCCCACAGTCAACAGGCAGAGCTCCTCAACCTGAGCTCTCATGGAGACGAAACACAATGGCCACGTGAGGGGGATTTGCTAACTGGCTGACAGGCTGACTGGGCATCTTAAAGGGGAGTGAGCTTCACAGGGTGTCTCCATTTACCCAGCTGCTTCCTCTAGTTGTTTGGAGGGGCCTCTTATTATGAGCATTCCTTCTCCTACCCCTAGAAGTGGACAAATACATAGAAGGTTTATGAAAGTGTCAGTCAAGGGGGCCCAGCACACACTGGCATGTCCAACCTGTGATCCATGGGTCAGGTAAGGCAGAAGCTAGCCCCCAAACACAGCCCAACACAAAATCTTAAGCTCATTTGAAACATATGACTTTGGGGAGAGGGGGTTTATTCTATTGCCTGGTTCTTGAACACAAACTTTGCTGATGACAACGTGATCACAATGTCAAAAGGTTGGACAATGTGTGAGGGTATTTTTCCCTCTTCCTCTGACCCATTGTGCAGTATTCACCTTCTAAATTTTCTTAGACTAAGGTCTATTTACCAAAGGTCTTAGCTGCAATAGGGACTATGTTCTCTCTCTCTCTCTCTCTCTCTCTCTCTCTCTCTCTCTCTCTCTCTCTCTCTCTCTGTTGTGTGTGTGTGTGTGTGTGTGTTGTGTGTTTTTTTTCAAGACAGGGTTTCTCTGTGTAGCTTTGGAGCCTATCCTGGCACTCACTCTGGAGACTAGGCTGGCCTCAAACTCACAGAGATCCGCCTGCCTCTGCCTCCCGAGTGCTGGGATTAAAGGTGTGCACCACCAAAGCCCGGTGTGTGCGTGTGTTTTAAGACAGGATCTTACTATATAGTCCTCCTGGAATTCACTATGTAGGTCAGGCTGGCTTTGAATTTTACAGAGATCTTCCTGCCTCTACCTCCTGAGTGCTGGGATTAAAACTGTGCACAGCCATGCTAGGCTGATCAAGAGAATTTTGTGAAATGAAATGAATGGAAAATGAGAGGACTAATTAAAGCATTAGATTATAAATGATTCCAGTTTTCAGGAAGGCCTTTCCTAACCTAAATCAGTTTCTCCTATTATATACCCTCAGAGGATGAATATCCTTTTAACTGTCCATTTGCTTAAAGACTTGTTGATAAAATGTCTGCTTTCTCAGTCAATGAAAAGCTCCACATAGGTGAGAAGATGCTGAAGGAGCTTGTAAACAGAATGCTGTGTGATCCAGGAACAACTGGAGGCTAAGGTCACCAAAAAGGCTCAGGTCACCCAAGAGGCACAGGTCACCAAAGAGGCACTTACCTTGTGATCTTGTAATTGAGCTTGCAAAGCAACTTTACTCTTGGCATGTTGTAAAGGGCCAGTTGCAAGCTTTTCTTTTCCAATACTGATGAGCTCTGCCATGCCTTGAATCAAGGCATCCTGCTGACTCTTGGAGAGGAATGGGCTGCTGAGTTCTAAGTATTTGGCTTTCAGGATTCCCCACATACTGTCAAGAACATCCTGAAACCAAGAGAGCAGATGTGCACAAGCATTTCAGCCAGCCAGGGAAATCAATCAGACAAAGAACACAGTGAAACTGTCATTGGAAGACCCGAGCCTGGTCCCTTACACCCACAGTGGTCAATGATGCTCTCTGCCCACACATACCTCTAACTTGTAAACATCTTGGAGTAAAACATGAGGGAAGTGGAGCCTCTCCCCTTCGTTTCTTAGTTTGGCGACTTGCCTCTCTGAGTTCTGCAGCTCCACTGTATGCACATCTGCTTTCTAAGTGAGAAACCAGACAAGAGAGAAAAAAACCTTAATACATCTGGAAGCACACAGAGCTGTTAAAACTGAATCAAACACGGAAGTGCCATGAGAACACAGAAGCAAATGAAGGGGAAAAATTAAAGTCCTGCCACAACACCCCCTTCTGCCAAAGTACAGTTCTCCTTGTCAATCTCCCTAGAAGTGCCAGAGTTGAATTTGTTCCCAATGCATTCTATGTACACACCAAACAAGGCATGTGTATACACACCGGGGAAATCGTGGTCCCTGCACCTCAGGGGCACCCTTCAGCACACGTTCAAACCACTACAAAATTAATTTTCAAAAAATTAATTAGATTGGGCCAGGGGTGGCAGTGCACACCTTTAATCCCAGCATTTGGGTTTGGGCAGGTGGATCTCTAGGAAGTCAAGGCTAGCCAGGGCCATATAGTGAGACCCTGTCTCAAAATCACCGCCACCGCCACCGCCACCGCCACCGCCACCAATATTAGCAGTCATGGTAGCATATACTCAGCAGGCTAAGGGAGGAGAGTCTGCCGAATATAAGGCCAGCCAGGTAGAAGAGTGAGACCCTTCCCAAAACTCCAAAATGAACACTAAAAGAACAAAAAAACCAACACCAATCACCATCCATTTCTGTGCTACTGGAGATTAAACCCAGAAGCCATGCATGCTGGGCAAGTGCTCTACCATGAGCTATACCCCCAGCTCTCTGGCTCCCTTTCAACAGGGACATGGTATGCCATCTCATTCTAAGGGTGCACACTGCTTTGTCACAGGAAACTGTTCAATTCCATGGGCTTTGGGCGATTTACACTTTTATAGCAAGCACTGCTGCCAGGTCCACAATCTGGCTTTAAACGCTCTATATAGCTGAGGATGACCTTGAACTTCTGGCTCTCCTGCTTCCACCTTCCCAGTGATGGAATTACAGGTAATTGTCATGGTTAGCTTATTGAAATAACCAAATCCTGGGGGTCAAATTCTGGGCTGCATGCAATGATAGCCAAACAGTTCTACCAATCCAGCCACATCCCCAGCCTCTTATTTTACCTCTTCAGGGAGAACACAAATCCAGATCTTAGAGAAGCAATGGAACATAGTGGGTACTCAATATTAGCTCAGGAAACTGTTGCTGAATGGAAGAGTACTTGTACTTAAAACCCTCATGTAAGTCCACTGGCCCCTCAAAGCTGGACTAATTATATTGTTTCCGTGGAGGAGGTAAGGGCAGACTGTAGACACACTTTAACTTTTGCTCACTGGCAGAAGAAAATGAACTCTATTGCTTTAAAACATTATGCTTCAGGAAGCCATGCATTTGAAGGTCAACATTAATTGTTCTCATTAGAATGATCACTTCAGCTTCACCAACACTTGCCAAGGGGCGTGCTTTGGACAAGCAGCTAATCCCCAAGACTCTCTGCCTGAGGTCAGGCCATTCTGAACTATTTTGAATGATTACCTGAAGCTGTTCATCAATACTCTGTCCACTGATTTCATTCAAGGACTGCTGTAAAGCTGTTTTCTTCTTAACGAGTTGACTGTATAATTGCTTTATTTCATTCTGTGTAGGAATGTACATGTAAGGTACATGTAAGAAACTGATCAATCTCCTTTAGACCTTCCCTCCCTTCTAATATTAAATCGAAACATTCTGGAAATTTCCAACATACAGAAAGAGAGGCATCCACACAGTCCATCTTCGACCCCCCCCCCCCCCCCCGTCCCTGGATCTCATCTAGACCTAACTTCCCTTCCCTTTGTATTATTTTGAAGCAAATACCACACACTAAGTCATTTCATCAGTATTTCAAGTGTTCCATTAAAGGAAAAACACCCCATCTTGCTAAAATATAGAACCCCCTGGGATTTATACTAATTCCTTCATATGATTAATTATCCAGACAGGGTGCATAGTTCTGTAATTGCTTATAATTTCTCTTTCTGGTAGGATATCATTGAGGTCACAACAGTCTGTGGTATTTATCACAGCAACAGAATGCAAGCCAGGACAGCATCTCTTTCAATTGGCTGGCTCCCCTACTCTCCTTTTTTGTCTCTTGGATACCTATGTGTAAGAAAATATGAGCCATTTGTTCTGGTTTTGGTTGATTGCACCCCTGGTGCTAACATATTCTTTCCCCCTTAGGTATATTTTACTTGGATTCTAGAAGCTTTCCTGGATTCAGGGTTGGTTGGTTTGACTGTTTTTGAGGTTTTGTATGTATGTGGTATATGCACATCTGCGTGCAAGCAGATGCCAAGAAGGTATTTCCTTTATCACTCTCCACATCATCATCATCATCGAGACAGGGTCTCTCCTGAACCAGAAGCTCACTGTTGTCTAGGATGGCCACCCAGCTCCCAGGATCCACCTCTCTCTGCCCTCTATACTGAGGTTACAGGCATGTATGGCCATGCCCGGCTTTTTCATGGCTGTTGGGGATTTGAACCCAGGTCCTCTTGCTTTTATAGCAAGCACTATTATCCATGAAGGTATCTCCTCAAGCCCTTAGATTTGCTTTTTATGGGCCAGATTCCTTTAAGTGGTGTTTTGTTTCATTTCTTTTTCATTATGCAGTTTTTAGCAGCTTTCTAACTCATCTGTCTCAAGACCCTCCCTTAACAATCTACCAGGGCCCTGGGTTTTCACAGAATTGTCAAAAATAGTAACCGATCTCTCCGGCCTAGAAAGTTAAATAAAAAACTCTCCATGACAATCTGAAAGTGGCAAATGCAATACAAGAAAAGAAACATGTTAGATCATCTTGACACCCACAGTTTTTGGAGGAGGGCCACATTTTCAAGCAGTATCCCTACTAAGAGCAAAGGCAGGCCTCATTATCTCCCTCAGCACTCTCTCTAAGAACTGATGGCAACTGAGGGTCCTGGCTGCACAGTCAGGGTCACACCTGATAGCTGCGGCTGTGGTCAAGGCCAGCCTTCAGGGATGAGCTTCTCCAGGCAGCTTTTGCCTGGGTGCGCTCCAGGCTGACTTTCAGAGCATTGAAACATTCAGGCAGCAAGGTGGTGTTCTTGCCAGGCCAAGTCACAGCTTTCAGAAGATCATCCGTCTTGTCGCCCAGAGCTAAATAAAGCTTCTTCAGCTCCAGAGCCAGTTTCTGCAAGATGGAGAGGAAGGAAGACACACAGTGAGCTCTGGCCTGACGCACAGCTGCAGAAAAACCAGACACAGGTGCGTTAGTTTGCACTACCTCAAAGAGTGCCTGCTGGGCAGAGGCATCCTCTCTGAGCAGCCCAGGTCTCTGCAGCAGCTCCTCCACACTGCCCAGGCACCGACTGAGGCTCAGAAAGAGTTCAAATAATCTTTTATCCAAATTGGTGTATGTTTCTTCTGTCATACTTTCCTAAATCAAGAAAAAAAAATGTTAGGATTCCTTGCCTTCCTTCACTTGTGTTTTCCACATTTCCATTAGAGTGTGCAATTTATATTACATTTTTAAAGGACTTATTTTTAGATATTAATTATATGCGCCTGTGTGTGTCTGTGTGGGGGGTATATGCATGGGAGGGCAGGTGCCCATGGAAGCAATTACAGGATTAAGTCACCTGATAATGGTGGCTGAGAACTGAACGTCAGCCCTCTGAAAGAGCAGTACTCTTAACCACTGAGCCATCTCTCCAGGCTTACTTTCTGAAAAATGTTATGACAAATTGTTCCAACTAATGCTTGCTAGATGCCCGGTTACTGTTTTATTAACTGGTGAACTAATCTACTTATCCTGTGAATTATACCATAGAATAAATAAATAAAATGAAGATTTTTTTTTTTAACACTGAGATAAACAAGCTAAGAAAACGAGGCGACGGAGTATTGAATGGAATTAAAAGGTGGACCACTAGGTGAGAGTCCCCCTTAGCATGGCCATCCAGGTGAAGGTACAAGCCTCCTCCTCCTGCTCCCTGCCTCAAAAATGTTCAAGCTGTGATCAGCTCAACTGATCTTGAACTTGCAAACCACCTGCTTCTGCCTCCCGAGTGCTGGGATAGCAGGCATGTACTACCTCACCTGCAGCTCGTCCTCATTTTAATGTAGAGACTGTGGGCTAATTAAGTGTAGCTAAGAGAAGAACACTTATAAGGGAGAAGCTGAGGGGATAGTTAGGAAGAGAAGGAAAAGTACCATAAAGAGAGAGATGGGTTGCAGAAAGAGGGACTCAGGAGTGTCAGCTATGGGCTATGAGGTCACTTAGATAGCTGCATTTCCAAGGGGGCCCCTGGGGCTGAGCTGCCATATACTAGTAGGTTGGAGAGCCACAGTTCCACTTTAGCATAAGCTATCAGAACCATCTTTTTCTTTGCCTTGAGTTCCTGACTAGTTAAAACTATTTGGGCTATATGCCATGGCCCCTAAGTTATTAATTAGAACATTTAACTAGCCCACTTCCATTCACCCTCATGTATGCTTCATTTCCTTACTGTCTTGGCTGAAGAATACCTAATATCACCCAGCACACCACTCAGAATAAGCTCACTCAAGGTTGGAAACCTTGCCTATGTTCTTTTCCCATCCATTCTATCCCAGGGCATTCTGCAGACATCACTAATCAATTACCACACCCTCACATATACACACCCCTTGTTGATCCTGGGCTCAGATTTAGAAGTCTTTGCATACTGTTTTAGGGAGCCACTGCAAAATTCACCAGAAGTGGCAAAGGGCTGTGCATGGAGCACAGTGAGACAGCATTTTCAATAGGGCATGGGAAGTTCTGGATTCAATTCTCAGCGTGACATGTACAACCACAGTTGGCAAGCAAGAAAAATCCCATTTCTAACCCCAAGACTATTATGACTCTATTGTTTGTCCAGTGAAGGAGATTATGACTAATGTGCAATGATGATATCCTGTCTTTCTTTTTTTTAGAAGGTTACTGCAATGCGAACAATTCACAGTATGTAATTTCTACCTGTGTCTGAAGGCTGTTTGCTTCTTGACGTAGATCTTCAAGCTGGGTGGTGTAAGTTTGCAGTTCGTCAGCTGTAGGGCATCTAAAGTTATACTCACTCACACTGGGCAGAGTACTTGTATTTGTGACCACCTATTTTAAAAGAGAAACCTAGTAAGTTATAGCATGAACCCCTGCAGGAGCTAACGTAAACAGGATAGGAATGCCTCAGCGTCCAGTCTTCCCAGGTACCCTCTCTACTGTACACTGTTACTATTAAAAAACAAACAAACAAACAAACAAACAAAAAATGAAAATCCATTTAGATATTAAAATGAGGGAGAAAACACAATTATTAGTATTTAGGCATCTGTACTGACCTGCCTTTGGAGTTCTGACAGGATACACCCTCAGCTGCTGCCATTAAGGGCATCACCTCTGCACATTCACTATGTTCGCCTTTAAAAGGGCCCTGCCCACCTCACATCCCTCTCTTTCTCTCTCTTCTTCCCTGCTGTTCCTGTCCCCAGAGGCCTGTCTCCATCTCCCTTCTCTCCTTTTTACAGTCCCTTTCCCTTAATAAAAGGCCCCTCTGCTTGAACTCTGTTGCATGGCATCTTTAAGCGGCTCGCAAGCCGCTTAAAAAAAAATTAAAGGAATTAATAAAGCCACTAATTTATAGATGTATGTATATGTATATGTATTTGTTTATTGTTTTTGGCAGATTAAGGGATTGAACCCAGGGTCTTCTATATGTTAGGCAAGTGCTCAACCATTGAGCTACATTCTCAATTTAATCTTTCAATTTAATAGGAGAGATATTCAAACCACAAACTTAGCCAGTCCCCCCCCATCCCCCCTTTTTTTGAGACAGGGTTTCTCTGTGTAGTCCTGGATGTCTTTGAACTCACTCTGTAAACCAGGCTGGCCTCAAAACTCAGAGATCCATCTGCCTCCAGAGTGCTGGGACTACAGGTGTGAGCTATCACTTCCTGGCTATGTAGCCAGTTTTTGACTAGTCTATTTACTATACAGTAGTTTATTTACTAGTTGGCTCCTTGTATAGCCAACTCTTAGAATGAGATACACAATTAGGAAAAAGCCAGGCGGAGATGGTGTGTGCCTTTAATTCCAATATTTTGAAGGCGGAGGCAGGTGGATCTCTGAGTTCAATGACAGCATGGTCTACAGAGTGAGTTCCTGGACAGTCAGGGCTACACAGAGAAACCCCATCTCAAACCTCCACTACCCCACAAGACCCCTAAAAGTCAATCACTATTAGGGTTGAGTCACATTTGATTTGCTATTGAAAAGGCATGTGAGCATTGGAAATGAACCATATTTAGAAGGAACAATGAGTCTTGAGTGAATTTCTCATTTGAAAAAAATATTTTATAACAGCAATGGACATGCCAAAGTGGCCGGGGCAAAGTCCCTGAGGCCTCGTGCTCCACTGCATGGCTCTACACCTGTAAGAACGTGGGCATCACAAATTAGAATCAGTGGGCTCTAAAAGAGGGGGTCATAAAGTTGGGAGGGAATAGGGGTGGATATCAGACAAGTGGGGGGTGGGAGTAAATACGATCAAAATCCATTGCATGCACATCTGAAAGTCTCAGGAACTCACTGACAAACTTAAGAAGTAGGTTGTGGAGGTAGAGGACTCTCCAGGGGGTAAAGAACTGATAGTACTTTAAAACACACTTGTATATACAAGTTTTAAGCGTAATTAATAAGGAGAAACCGAGACAAGATCCTAGCCAGGAGGCTAATTCAACTCCGAATGGTCAAATAAGCTTCTGAGCAGGAAATGCATTCCCACTAGACTGGAGATTAGGAACTCATTGAGGACCTTTGCTCAGGCCATCTAAGTGCATAGCTATGACTGATAAAACCTGATGGCTTAGAGCAGCCAAGCCAGGCGACCCACTCGTTCCCTGTCCGGGGAGAGCTCAGTGTGAACAAAACTTGCCATTGGCATGGGCTGGCACGAGGTAGGTTCTACAGTATCTTCTGATGAATGGACAGCATGCACACACTATTCTAGAGGTGTTTTGTAAAACTTAGTACCTGCTACCCATTCAACAGACAGTTACTAAGACTCCAGGTTCTCGTAGGTACTATGCTAGACACGCAAATGTGAACCAAGAAGACATGGATTTTCTTCTCTGACCTTCTAACAGGAACACAGACCATTCCAGTTTAAATCTGGAGTGTCCCTGGTGGGTTGCTGGCATTCCTGTGGAAGGGAACCTTTGAGATGTGAGGTCTTTCTGGTGGACGTGGGCCACTGGTGATGGGTTTTGAGGGTAATAGCCTGGCCCTGCTTTGGTTCCCCCTCTCTTTCTGATCCATCGAGAAAGATGTGAGAACAAGCCATATCATAGACACCTGTCATTATAGAGGATGCTGCCCCAGCTGCCATGACTTCCCCTTCACAATGACCTCCTGAAACTGAGTCAAAGTCATCTGTCCTCCCTTAAGATGGTCTGTCCCAGAAACACAAACTAATGCATAGGCAGATACGCAAATGAGAAGCATGGTGATCGAGCTATGACTGGAAGCAGGTACTACAGGAGCATAGAGGGAGGGTGGGTCCAGGGGAAGAAGCCACAGGGTTCCTTTAATTTTTGAGAACAAACCAATACACCATGCAGAGCTCACAAGGTTTCTAGATGAGCCCTTGCTGGGCTCATAGAGATAGAGAAGCACACAGACCTGAGCCTCCACGAGCTGAGGAGCCGGGGAATTTGGTCTTGAAGTTAGTTCATGGTGAAGATACTGCCATTTATCACCACTTTGGCCCTGCGGTGGCAAGCCTGAATCTGGAGCTGCATTTCCAGGGCTAGGAACCTTACTGCTTTTGAGAAGGAAGAGAAAAAAGGGTGAAAAGAATTGGCACAAAAAACAATCTCATGTTACATTTAGACAACGCTTCGTGCAGAATTTTAAAATAAACAGTTCTCCCCATAATAAATATCCAAAAGCAGCTGGGAGGGATGAGGAAATGGCTCAGTGGTTAACAGCACTTGCTGCTCTTGCAGAGGACCCAGGTTCATTTCCCAATGCCCATGTAGTAGCTCATGACCATCCCTAAGTCCAGTTTTTGGGGATGTGATGCCCTCTTCTGGCTTCAATGGGCACCAGGCATGTAAGTGGTATACATACATACACAAAGGCAAAAAACTCAAGCACATAAAATAAACAAACCTAATTTGTTTTTATGGGACTGGGAATGTCACTCAGTGCTTTCAGCATGCACAATGCCCTGGGTTTGACTGCCAGCATCACACAAGCCAGGCGTGGTAGTGCATCCCTGTAATCTTATTAGTATTCAGGGGCAGAGGCAGGGGCAGGAGGATCAGAATGTCATAGTGCAAGTTTGAGGCCAAAATGGGTCACACAAAACTCTGTCTCAAACTAAACAAAAGAGAGAGGGACAAAAGCAAAATTACAGATGTCCATCATACTTAATGCTTATGCAGGAGAGATGGCTCAGTAGTTAGGAGCGCTGCTGCTCTTCCAGAGGTTCCAGGTTCAATCCTCAGCAGCCATGTTGGCTCACAACTGTCCATCACTCTAGTTCAGAGGATTCTTTAACACTCTTTCCTGGTCTCCTCAGCCACCAGGCATGTAATGATGCACAGACATACAGGCAGGCCAAACACCCACACACATAACAAGAGAAGTTTAGAAACACTTTACCTCGAAGCCGATTGCTGATTTGCATCTGTATCCTGTTGGCAATACTGTAGCCATGTTTTCTTAGCATTAAATTCTGTGAACTTGATTAAATCCTTCTGCTCCAGTGGTTTTAACTCCACAACCTGTAAGTGAATACAATTCAAATGGCTTAACTGAGCTAGTTTTTCAGTTAGCACTCTATAATGTCGTTTGCTGAAATCTAGTTTGCACCACTCAAGTCATTACCACTTTTCTTTTTCATTTGCTTATTCTTGTTACCATGTATTTTCCCAAAACTCAGCTAAAAGCTGTTGCTGTAGCTCACTGTAGGAGCTTTTGCCTCACATGTGCCAGGTCCTAACTTCCTTCCCCAGCCTTGCAAACAGACAAACAATAAACCCAAAGATACAATGAACAAACAAAACCATAAAATAACCATACAATAGCCAAATGTTACTTAGACTATATTGGATGCACGTGGAAAAATTACCAATGAGCATGCTATGAAACAAGAAACAAAGCAGGGCTGAAACTAAAGAGCTAAGTTTGCCCTGGAGGTGGTCACTTGGTTTAAAATGCAGTCTCCTGAAGGATCAAGTGGAAACGGACAGAAGGAATGCAGTCACAAAGCTCAAAACTCAGCTTGCTGTGAAGGCCCCAGGACCCTAGAAACACCGTCTAGGAAGTTTGGTTCCCCTCCTTACAACCGAGAGGGTGGGAATTACCTGTGTCTGGGGAACATCCTTCTGTTTACTGAACTGTGGCCTTTCAGTTATGACAGATCCAAGCTCAGACAGGCTAGCTGGCTGGAGGACAAGGTCGGGCTCTGACAGTTGCTTGAGAGCGGTGGGATGCTGGAAAACCAACACATAAACCAACATACATGCGTTGCATGATGGCAGACTAATTAAAAAAGACCCAATGATCTGAGCTACACAGACTGCTTTAGAAACTATGAAGACACTTTAACTATATGATAGTCTGATCAGTATAGATATTTCTAAATGAAAAACAAAAGGACCCTGGAAACAGGATTTTGTCTTAATGAAGTAGTTTTTATTTTATTATATTTTTATTTATTTATTTAGTGACAGGGATTGAACCTAGGTATTCATGCTTGCAAGCATTCAACCAACTGAGCTACGTAGATTCACAGTCTACGTAGACTGTGAATAGAAAATTTTAATAGAAATTTTAATCTTATCTACATATATATATATATATATATATATATATATTCTATAATGGCTTCATCTTCTTAGAGTCACAAAATTACTTCACTTTATTTTATTAAAAATTTTAAATATGGCTGGGCATTGGTGGCGCACGCCTTTAATCTCAGCACTCGGGAGGCAGAGGCAGGTGGATCTCTGTGAGTTCGAGGCCAGCCTGGTCTCCAGATCGAGTGCCAGGATAGGCTCTAAAGCTACACAGAGAAACCCTGTCTTGAAAAAAAAATTATTTGTTGTTCTCTCTTTCTCTCTCCCTCCCCCCTCCGTGTGTGTGTGTGTGTGTGTGTGTGTGTGTGTGTGTGTGTGTGTGTGTGTGTCTGTGTCTGTGTCTGTGTCTGTGTCTGTGTCTGTACACACAGGCATGTGTGTGCTACGGTGAACATGGGTAAGTCAGTTGACAACTTGTGGGAGTTGGTTCTTTCCTTCTCCAGTGGGTTCAGAGGGTTGAACTCTGGTTATCAGGCTTGCAGGGCAATCTTGCTACCTTAGGGGGTAACCCTAAGGCATATTGCTGGCCCCCCAAATCCTTTAAAACACAGCCTCCCCTGTGAAGAATTTTCTGTATCAGAGTCATGATCAAGAGAATTCTCAGTCTCACTCACGCCAACCTACAGCCACCAAGGGCTACCCAGGCCTAGAAACCTGTACAGTGAAATGAAAGTGCAATCCCAGAAGTCAGTTTCGCCTTAACATCCCATGGCTCTCTAATGAGGATAGTGTCTCTCCATTTGCTTTGCCAGCTCCAGCCAGAGTACTGCCCGCAGGCTCTGCAATGTCCGCACAGCTCCACTCCAAGCTTACCTGGTCCTCACTGTACTTCTCCTGAAGCATCATCTGGACCTTTTCCAAGTTGCACTTCACAGTCTTCAGTTTCCAGGAAAGAGCTTCAGCCTCTTGCTGAGTGGCTCCGCAGTCCCCCAGGCCCTGGTCTTTGCAAGTATCTAACAGAGAAGCCACCTTGTGCTCGATGTCTGTCAGCATAGCCTAGGAGAGAACATCACCAAATTATCCTCAGTCGATGTTAGGGGTCGGGTAGGGATTGAACCGGGGGTTGTGTGAATACATAGCATGTCGCCTACTGCTGAGCCACACAGCTAACCTATGGTGTCAGTCTCCAACAAGCAGATTGCTTGTTGATTGCAAAATGAGTGAGATTTGCTTTCTTTGATTCAGAATATATAAGAAGTCCCAAAAGCAGGATGGGAAGGGACCTTGGAAAAACATGAATTTTGACATAATTCTGTGCTGAAAAGCAGGGGGGTGATTAAATCAACCCTGATTGGAGAAGTTACACTAAATAACCCTGTAATCACCCCGGAAAGCACTACAAATTATGATGCCCAAGGGTTCCTGCTGGCTAACAACACAGATGCTAAATAGTCTATCTGGGTTTGAATGCCAGTCTGGCCACATAGTAGCCACGTTCACTCAGGAACCCCAGGTGTGTGCCTTCGGGTGATGTTTAAAACAGAGAAAATGACAGATTTACCTTCTAGATTTGTTGTGAGGAAATCAGTCAGTTAGCTCTGAGTACTTTTTGCTTCATGTGTGTGCTTTGGGTTTAATGACTTAAAATCATATAGAGTATTTAAGCACCAGATTAAGTGGAAAACCCTGACTATTTCCCCCGGCCTTTCTAATCTTTTCTGTTGTAGTCCAGCTGTTAAATAGAGAACCAAAAGAATTCTACACATGTATTTGCTGGTTCTTCCCCTTGCCCATTTCTTGCTCTTTCTCAAGCCAATTGAGTCCCCCAAAGAGCAAAACACAGGAGTCATTTGGATCATAATGTGCTTAGTGACTGATACAGCCAACCTATCTATCTACATGAGTCTAAAAATAAATCGGCTGCAGAAAGTGCATGTCAGGCTCTTTGCATTCCTCCTCAACAGATTCCTGCATTCTCTCAAAGCTCAGGAGTCCATGCAACCATGCCAACTGGCTGGGCACAGGCTCAGCAGCCCTTTGCACACTCCACATTCCAGCACCAAGGCCACTAGCACAAAGCTCAACCTGAGACTAAGACCAAGTTCAATTAAAGAAACATTCTACCTCCAAATAGACTTGTAACCCCTTTATCCCAGAAAACTACTTATCGCATCCCAATGGGTTCTTCAGAGCTTCAACAGTATGTATGCCAGGCTTTTGGAGTGGCATTCACAAAGGCAACCACAACTGTAGGCTGGCTTGCTTACCATGCATCAGCTTTATGCAAATATTTTATATGTTTACAACTGATGCTTCCCATTGACCATTTCAATAGCCTCAAGCTGATATTCCCTGACTTGCTCAGCTTCCCGTTTGTTACTGCTTTACTTAAGCTGCTTTTAGACCTTCAGTTTACTAATTAAAGCTGTCGTGATTTTTGTTATCACCTTAAAGAGTTCTTTTAAATTTTATCTGTTATTTTTTTTTCTGTGTACTATGTGTATGCAACACCCTCAGAGGTCAGAAGAGGTTTGGGACTGGAGATGGCTGTGAGCCACCATGTGGGTGCTGGGAATCAAACCCAGGTTCCCTGGAAGACTAGCCAGTGGTGGTGCTCTTAACAGCCCCTTATTTTCTGAGGAACAATCTTTTTTCTTTCTTTCTTCTCTATTTTGATCTACGGTCTCACTGGGTAGTTTTGGCTGGCTTGGAACTCACTTTGTAGACCAGGTTGGTCTTGAACTCAGAGATCCACCTGTCTTTGTCGCTGAGTAGTGGGATCAAAGCCATGCAAATATTTTATTTCTTTAATTACTTTTTCTATTTTTTATCATCCCCCACCCCTATCCCTTCCTTCCTTTTAAAATTTATTTTTCTAAGTAAGCACTTAGGAATCAGATGTAGACAGATCTCTGAGTCCAAAGTTAGCTTGTTCTACAAAACAGTTCTAGGTCAGCCTGAGCTACATGGTGGGACCCTGGTTCTGTTTGTTGGTTTTAAAGGATTATTAAGTCAAAGGAAAGGAATATTTTATATTCTTCCAAGTGACCTTCCAAATTGCTGATTCAATCAGACAAAACTACCAGATCTGAGAGAATCAATTTTTCTAATCTTACCAGGATGTTATAACTCTTACAAATGTTAAAAAAAAGAACAAAATTGCTGTTTTAATGCACATATTTTATGTATTTGTTTTACAGACATGTAAAATATGTGTTCAGACTGGCCACAAATTCACTATGTAACCAAGGATGACCATGAAACTCCTGATCTTCCTGCCTCTGCTCCAGTTACTGAAATCTTAGATACCATGCCACACTGGTTCATACAGGGCTCAGGATTGAAAGCTGACTTCATGCATGCTAAGCAAGAACTCTACCTACTGACTGAATAAATTCAAAGCTCACCATCGCTAAACCCAAATTTTTATAAATTCAGTGATCTTTAAATGTAGTTCAAATGAAGCATGTTTTCAGCCACTTAGAGCCTGAGAACTGGGTAATTCATCTGTAAGATCTGCCTTGGGTAAGACTGGACTATAAAATGCTTCTGCTGCTCTCTGATCCAGGTTCTCCATTGTGCTGGGACAGCAGTAGATAGATGCCTAAGCCCCCTGGGAATCCATGTTCCCCATCCCCACCTTTATCCTCAATGAAAAACTTCCTGGTTCCTTAGACTCACATTCCTGCCAAGTCTGCCCACAGCAAGCTTGTTGGGTGCTATTGCCACCTGGTGGGCATGTCTCATTCTTGCAGAGTCCCTTCTCACTCTTCAAAATGGATATAAAGCTAGCAAGAGGATGGGCATTCTAGTGGTTAACAAGCTGTCTGCATGAGGTCTACCTGGTTGGTAGCAAATCAGTATCAGATAGCAAATTGGATAGCCTCACGGAACTTGGGAACACCTGGGGTACAACTTAGTGTAGCTCTGGTCTTCGTGTGGAACCTCATCACCGGGAGGTCAACCAGAAAGCCAGTGTCAGGGTAGACTATTAGAACTATCAGGACTACCTCTGTCCTGTCACCTCCCCTTGCAGGTAGTCCGGTTTAATGAAAGGTAAGTGGCCCATCTCCAGTGGAGCTGGCTACCTCAATCACAGGACCGGTTCCTGCAGGAAGAACTTCTGTTGGCAGGGCCAGTGCCTTGAGAGACACTGAGACATGAGCTGCCTTCATCCCTGCTAGGAGGTCAAGGCTGGTCTGCTAGACACAGCATGGGGAGAGGCCACCTTCAGCGGCCAGCAAGCATCTGCTGTTGTGACAGCAACTAAGCTGCTGAGGTGTCGTCATCCCAGCCTCTCCCTGGAGAGACACAGAGATCCCAGCCTTTGGGCTGAGCTGGCAAGCTAGCCTTAGAGTGACTTCAGACAAGGAAGTTGACATTCTCACTCTTCCCAAACTCAGAGCACTCCTGCTAACATGGACGCAAAGCTCTTTTGTTTTGGTCTTCGAAATCTTGCACGTTATCTTGCTTAGTTTCATTCCGATGGGCTAATAA
The DNA here is from genome assembly GCF_003668045.3 of Cricetulus griseus. Classification (NCBI taxonomy): domain Eukaryota; kingdom Metazoa; phylum Chordata; class Mammalia; order Rodentia; family Cricetidae; genus Cricetulus; species Cricetulus griseus. The sequence goes on from NC_048598.1 coordinate 127,467,697, forward strand.
CTTGTTCACAATCTTGTGGTTATAGATAGAAACAATAGCAAACCCTGAACACAGTTTAATACCAGACACTGTGAGCTCATCTCATTCGATCCCGACAAGAATTCTGTGAGCTAACCTACTCTACTGGCAGAGAGAAGATGAAAATCTGATTGGTCCACGCTCCTGGTTAACATGACAGGGCTGGTTTTGGATTCTGTACTCTGGGCTGTTATTCACTTCTGTCTCCTCAAAGGGACTGACTACACAAAGAATTTCAAAGATTCAACAGTGAAAACTACCCGCTGAATCCAAAATAAATGTGAGGTTCAGAGCCACAGGAGAAGCATACTGCGCATTCAGAGCAATTTGCCCCATCTTGGCAGGAGATGGGTGACTAGGCAAACCCTAACCTCCTGCCTGGCCGGCTTACCTGGCACCCAGCCAGCTCCTGCTCCACCACCTGCTGCATGTCTGTGTCTAATGTTTCCGGCTCAAATGCCACGCTGGCTTGTTGCAGCCACAGCTCCAGCTGGGCCACCTGGGTCTTGCAGGCATGGAGGACTTCTGAGGGCTGAGGCCTACTTCTCTCCACTGTGGCCTCAAAAGCTCCTTGTTCGTGAGGAAAGTCCAGAGGTGCAGCCTCAATGGAAGGTGTGGCACCCTAAAATGAAGCCAAAGATAATCCAGCCGTGAGAAGCCAGGAATCTAAAGCTTTTACACGGGGCCTGGAAAGACCTGGGAACCTGCAATCCCTCTTCCCGCCAGTAAAAGAAACAAAATAAGGACAGAAGGAGGAAGAAAGAAAAGGAAAAATGCACCTCCACACTCATAGCAACAACCACGTGACCTGGTGGCACAGGTTTCCAGGCAGCCAATCTGCATACACACAGGTACAGTATTCCTGGGCACAGAGGTGGAGAGTGGCGATCCCCGGGAGACAGGTGAGAGAGTGTGTGAGGGTGTGTGTCCCAAACACTTCAGGGAACTGGCCAGTGCTTAAAGTTGTATGACACACAATGATTGAGCAAGGCTGACACTGCTGTGCACCCCATGCAAACAGGGGAAAAAAAAAAAAAAAGCAAAAGCAAAAGCAAAACCAACAACCCAACAACAGCAGCAACAGCAGCAAAATGCCGGCAAAGCTAAAAATATACTGTAATCTGCCACACAATTTTAACATCTTCCCAAGTAGCAAGATTATATTTTAATGTTTCTTTATTCATCTAAGCTTTTCTCTGTCCAAAACAGCTTGGGTCAAGTAATGAACTTCGTGGAGTAATACACGTTTTCTCCTTTCCCCCAGAAAAAAATCTCTAAGACGGCTTTTGTTTTTCTAGACTCTCAAATGTTAAGAACAGACTGTGTTAATGTAAAGTTTAAATAAAGTGTGATATACCCTCTCTGTACTGAAACAAAATACAAAAGCAAACTTAATCCCAGATATGTTTGTTAGTTTCAATGTGGAGGTAAAGATTGTTTTAACATGGCTGACTTGCCTGACACTGTAGGGCCTACCCTTTCCCAGAATACTCAGAGAGGACATTGACCCATCTGGAGAAATCCCTCAGGAATATGGATTTGCATTCTGACCTGTAAAAATACTGGTCTCCATACATTCTATGTTAATTAGAATTAAGACGAATTGCAACATTTCCACTTAAGATTGTATGCAAACTTGTTAGCAATTGTCTAATAAAGCACAATTTGGTCCAAACAACACACTTCCAACAGGAGCTGCTCACAAACATAACATCCTACCTCAAAAATGTAACCTCAGAGGGCTTATATTTTCCTGACTAACTTTACATGGATTTGTTCTTTTCCAGTAAAATACAATTTCTTAGGCTTGGGGTATCCACAATGGTAGGATATTTGCCTGGTATGTGAGAGGCCCTGAGTTTGATCTCCAGTGCTCCAGATGGTAGAACAACAACAATAAAAACAACAACAACAACAAAAACCAACAAATTTTCTCCTGCCTTCATCTACCTATTTTACAATTTTCTTCAAAGGGTACCTTCTGAAGGAAGCCTTCTTTCTCTCCCAGCATCTTCCCTGAGTCTCCTACACCAGGCCCATTCTTGCTCCTGGCTCCGGTGGTCTTTGCTAAGGTAAAAAGCTGTGGGAATTACTGCCAGACATCAATTTCTAGGCTGATTAGTTATATAACTGACTGGTTACATAAATAACTGATGCATTGTTTCCTACTTTTGAGGTATGATGATATCTTAGTGGCAAAGACCATAAGATCTCCTTTTTCTGCTGACATCATCTGTTAATACCAACTGGTGAATCCGTGATAACTAATTTATCACCCGTTTTCTTAGTTTACTCAAAATTTTTATTTGCCCTCCTCTGGCAGGTCAAGCTGTTCTGCTTTCTTACTATCTTACCTTACTTAATGAGGAAATGAGCAAGCTGGATGACTAATCTGCCCTTTATTTAAACCTGAAAAGATCCAAAGGGGTGGGGGTGGGGGGTGGGGGGCAGAAGGAAAAAAAAAAAACAACTACATGCAACCTTAGAAGAGCTGAAAGTGGCCTCAGGGTTCTCATGGAACAGCTCTCCCCCATACCCACATCTATTGTTTAAGTTCTGAACCCTGAGCTGAGGGATGGTGAACAGTTCATAGCCTCCCATCCCTTAAAAGCGCTTCTGAGAAAGTGCAGGTCTGGACATAGGCTACTAGCACAGGGTCACAGGGCTCTGACTCTGTGATCTTTAAATCAGGAGTATTCAGTTGGAACCTCTCTCTCTCTCTCTCTCTCTCTCTCTCTCTCTCTCTCCCTCCCAATCCATGTCCTCTCAGATAGTCTCCAAACAAAGGAAAGGCACCAAAAAGCCAAGCTCTGCATTCTTGGCAGCAACTGCAGCCTCCTTCCCTGAAGTTGCCAGCTGCCCAAGTCCCTCTCTAAAGAGTTCTTTTGACCATACTTGGGCACAAACCCAGCTTGTGATGGGCTCATCATCACCTCCTTGCATACAACCTATATAACCTCTCTGTTTTGTTTGTGGGCATGACTTCTCCAGCCTTGATCTCTGGGACTGAAGAACCCGCAAGGGAGTTGCTTTGCTCAAATAAACCTGTTGCTATACTTTTTCAATTCTGGCTTACTGTGTTGGTGGAGAAACCTATTATGGGTGGCAGAAAACCTATTAAGGAGTCCTCAGTAACTTTTTGAAACAGCAGTCCTGCTTTATCTGCTAGCCCTAAACCCTGAAGACCGAAATCATTTCAGTGAACGGTTTATATGGTGCATTGGGGGTGGGGGTGGGGATTAAAAATGTTGACACAAGTGTTTGCTACTAAATAAGAATTCTGTAGGCGCTCTGATAATAAAGCAAATGCTTCCTATCTTTTATTAGTATTACTGGTTCTTTTTGTTTTGTTTATCGAAACAGGGTTTCTCTGTGTAGCTTTGGAGCCTATCCTGGCAGTCGCTCTGGAAACTAGGCTGGCCTCGAACTCACAGAGATCCGCCTGCCTCTGCCTCCCGCATGTATTACTGATTCTTAATGAATGTGGTGCCAAAATCAGATCCTTATCTCACACCACAAACTCCTCTATTCCATGTACAGATGAGGAAACATGGACTTTGCTTTGAGAGTTTATTAAAACTGCCAGAGCCCTGATTCCACTATGCTTTGCAATGTAAAAATCCATGTATTCTCTCACAGTTTCAGAAACTCTTTGGCATCCACTGATCTAAACCCAAGCTTTGTAAATTATGGGTTGCAACCCTCAATGAAGTCCCACAAATGAATGTACCTGTTCTGAAAAGTCTGACAACATAAAGGGTTTCTGAACATTGGATTACCTAAATAAATAAATAAATAAATAAATAAACAAACAAACAAACAAACGATGAGGACAACAACCCAAATATGGAATGAAGCTGTAAGGAGATGGCTCAGTGAGTAATTTCTTGCCTCACAAGCCTGATGACCTGAGTTTGATCCCCAAGCTTCACATAAAAAGCTGGATGCAGCAGCCTGAATCTATAATACTAGCACTCACTCCTAGGGAGAGAAGGGAGGCAAGGCAGAGGCTGTCAGGAAGCTAATGACCTAGAGACACTAGCTTCAACAATGCAGAGGCATGACAATCCCTCATCACCCAGAATGTTTCTCTACCGATCAGTAAAGCCTTTCTCCCCTGGCTTTAAACAAACAAAGAAAACCCAAAACAAGGTGGAAGGCAAGACCCAACTCTCAAACACTGTCCTCTGGTTTCCATAGATGCACTTTAGAAGACATATTGCCCAGGTTACATCATGTGATCTTCCTGAAATCTTGCCTCTGGAACACACAAGTCTTGGTTTTGGAACACACAATGTTCATTTTACAATGTACATGTCATCGTCATATGCAACACCAACAAATGCCCCCAAAACACCTTGGCACAGATTCATTGCTACTGAATGGTATAAATTCCATATTTTCACTATACACTTTTCTGCTCTTATAGCAACACAGTGGTTGTGAAGCTGGATTCCTGGAGAGAAACTGTGTCTGCAGAGACCATTTGACTGATTAGAGATTAGAATGGTGCAGGTCCAGGGCGAATTCACCTATTTCAGACTACTTTTAGGTTCCCTCTCCCTCAATAGTCATCCTTTGCCCACCTCTATGTTAGAGCCATCATCCTGTAACTAACAGGTACAAACTTCTTGAAATATATTTACTTAGCAGAAAATGTCCCTGTCAGCACCTTAGGCCTACAGAAGAGCCTCTCCATCTTGCTGTAACTAGCTCTCTGATGTTCTCACCAATGAATTTTAAACTTGCTGTAATATGGAAAACAAAGACTTCTAATATTTTCCTGCCATTATTCTTCAGCATATATCAAAGTGGAGCATTCATGAACGGTGTTGTGTTAGAACATACTCAAACTCCTAGAGCTGGAACACACTACTGAATGATGAGTGATTCATCAAAGAAATCAAGAAGGAAATAAAAAGAAATTTCTAAAATCAAATGAAAATAAAAATGACACACAAAAAAATCTATGTAATACAATGAAAGCGGTCCTAAGATTACAGCTATGATTGCCTACATTCAAAAACCAGACAGACTCAAATACCTTAATGCTCAATATTCAAAAGGAAATTTAAGAACAGGGCAGAAACTAATGAAATGAAAATGAACAAAACTAAAAACAATACAAAGGATTAATGAAACAAAAAAAAAAAAAAAACTGTATGTATGTGTAGGTCTGTGTGTGGGCATGTGCACTTCTATGCCAGTACACAAAGAGACCAGAACTGTTGAATCTCACTGGAGCTGGAAGTTACAGGTGGTTTGGGGCTGTCTACATGAGTTCTGGGAATGAAACTTAGGTTCTTTGGAAAGACTGTCTGTGCACTTAACTGCTGCACCATCTCTCTAGCACCAAAAGGTTGGCTGTTTGAAAATATTTAAACAAAACTGACAAAACCTTAGCCAAATCAAAAAGAAACAAAGAGAGATAGATTACAAAAGATACCAAGAAAAATAAGCGAATCATTAGAAAATACCTTTAAAATTTATAGTTCACTAAATTGGAAAAATCTAAAAGACATGGATACATTTCTTGATGCATATGACCAAGTTTAAACCAACACGAGATAGGAAAACTTCAATAAAACACTTGCAAATTAAATTCAAGAACACATCAGAAACATCACTTACTATGACCCAAGTTTGTTTCATTTTAAGGTACAGGAATGACTCAAATATGTAAATCAAGAAACAGTAAATTACACGAATAGATTAGAAAACAAAAACTTCGTAATCATCATAATAGATTCAGAAGAGGTTTTTGACAAAATCCAAATAATTCATGATAAAAGTTCTGAGGTAACCAGAAATCAAAATTCCAGTGCTATTCTTAAAAAAAAAAAAAAACAAAAAAAAAACCCAAAACAAAAAGAAAAAACAAAACCTATCTCATAATTCATATTAGAAGCTCAAAAAACCTAGATAGCCAAAGCAATCTGCAGCAAAAAGATTATGTTGACATTCCTGACTTCAAGTTATATTACAGACCCTGGTTCTGTGTGTTTGTTTGGTTTTAAAGGATTATTAAATCAAAGGAAAGGAATATTTTATATTCTCCCAAGTGACCTTCCAAATTGCTGATTCAATCAGACAAAACTACCAGATATGAGAGAATCAATTTTTTCTAATCTTACCAGGATAACTCTTACAAATATTAAAAAAAAAAAAAGAACAAAATTTCTGTTTTAATGCACTTGCCATTTTAGCTAGGCTGGCTGATTCTGGTTGTTTCTGCCTCCCAATGTTGGGGTTTTAGGTATGTACAGTCATGCCTTAAAAAAAAAAATTCATAGTTGCTGAGGATTTGAACTCAGGTCCTCATGCTTGCACAACAAGCACTTTTGCCCAGTAATCCATCTCCTTAGGCTCTGTCTTGTTTTGAAAACAGTCTCATGTAACTCAGGTTGGCCTTGAACTTACTTTGTAGCTGAGAATGACCTTGAAGACCTGATCCTCCTGGCCTTTCCCTCCCATGTGCTGAAATTACAGTGTGTGCTAATGTGAAGGTTATTAAGTACTGGAGTCAAACTCAGGGCTTTATACCCACTAATCAAGCATTACACCAAACGAGCTACATACCAGACCTCAGCACTGACTATGATGAAATCAAAATACAAACTCTGGAAGATGTGAAGATGGTCTGTATCCTGCAGAGTCCAGTGCTCAGCCCAAGATGCAGTAAAAATAATCAAGCATACAAATCTCACTAACATGCGAAACTGCCTCCATTATTTTATTAATGGTAACACTATATGCATACCAAAGAATTATGGGGATGTTAAAATTTTGTTGTGCATGTGAGCCCACACACGTATGTGTGGAGGCCAGAGGAGGAGTTGTGTGTGTCCTGCTTTATCACTCTTCTTATTACTCCCTGGAGGTGGGGTCTCTCACTGAAGTAGGTGCTAAGCTGAAGCTAGTGGCCGCAGCTATCCTCCTGTTTCTAACTCCCAGTGCCAGTGTTACAAGCGTGTGTGGCTACATCTGGCTTTTTATATTGGCATTAGGGATTGAAACTCAGGTCTCCATGCTTACTCACCAAGAACTCTTACCCATTGAGCCATCTCTTCCACCTTCAAAGAACTGTTTAAAAATAAATTTGTGATTTATTTATCAGTAAGTACCTGACATTATACCTATTTTATATACCTGTGTGCTCAGGTTGAGTAGAAGCTCAGGCATAGAAGGGTCTTAACTAGAAGTCGAAAAGTTCTGACCTATAGGAAAGAGCCGCACTTAAACTGGAAGTTTAATATTCTGGTTATTGCTACATTTCATGGCAAAAAATCTCCTTTAAACTTATCCATCAACATTTCATTCAATTCTAAAAACACATGTGCATCTTCCAGACATCTCATAACATCAGTAACTGCCCGAAGACAATGCCCAACAGCCCACATATAGATCTAACACAGATTTCTGTATTAAATATTTATTTTCAGGAAACATGGGTCAGAAATGACTCAGAATTATTATTGAGTACTGGAATCTTCACCTGGCCAAAGCTCTTAACTTCTAAAATAAGAGACTGAAGCTGATACATGGCTGATGACATGTGCTGCCATCTCAGTGGAGCCCCTAATTATCCCTCTCTGGAGGTGGCGGCATGCCCATGAGATGGAAATGGTGCCAGGTACGAAAAAGAAGAGTGTTGGAGTCACTAAATGGCTGTCCCTGCAGTGGCCAAAGGTGGCATCTAACTGATTTTTCTTTTTTCCAAGAACCTATCGTGATCTGGATGTGGGGGGGGGGTATAGTCTGCAACTCTAGCACTAGGGAGGTTGAGTCAGGAACACAGCATATCCAAGCTCAGCCTGATAAAGAGCAAGTTTATCTCAAAAAACATCCATCCAACCAACCAACCAGCCAACCAGCCAGCAAGCCAGCCAGCCATCCATCCAACCAACCAAGAATCCAATCAACAAAGAAACCAACCAACCCACCTACCAAGAATCCAACCAACCAATCAAACAAGAAACCAACCTACCAACCAACCAAGAATCCAACCAACGAAGAAACAAACCAACCAGACCACCAAGAATCCAACCAACCAACCAACCATCCAACCAAAGACTCTTAGTAGCTAGAAGGCTCTGGAGACTTAACAGCTTTAAGCCCCAACATCTCTATCTGTCAAGTAGGCTAACAGTGGCAGCTTCCTAACATGGCTGGTGTGAGGATTAAGAAAGATAATGTAAAAACCTCAGTGTGTGGCTCACTGCAAGCATCCCCTCAAATTTATGGTACTCTTCCCCCTTTCTCTTTTTTCTCCTCAGTGGTACCATGTTCAGGGTAAAAGATCTTACAGAGTAACCATACCAGGAGAAGTACACATGACACGGAATTTCTACCAGAGCTAAACATAGCCAAAGCAGTGGCCTCTGCCTCCCTGCTTGCCGGTCTCCCCCCTTTCCTCCTCCCCCCACACGTGTGCATGTGTATATATACATATATGTAAAAGGATGGATATATATATATATATATATATATATATATGAATGACCTATATGTATATATCATATAGACCCTTTCTAACACGCACGCATGCACGCACACGCGAACACACACACACACACACACACACACACACACACACACACACACACACACACAGAGAGAGAGAGAGACAGAGACAGAGACAGAGACAGAGAGACAGAGAGAGAGAGAGAGAGAGAGAGAGAGAGAAAGGGAGAGGGAAAGGAAGTGCATGGAATTAGGACAATTCTGCAGAGCTGGTTTTCTCCTATTTTTATATGTGTTTGGGGGATTGAGCTCATGTTGCCAGGTTGTGCTACAACTGCCTTTACCCACGAAGCCATCTTGTTAGCCCTACATACCATTTTTTAACTGTCTTAAAAACAACAGAGCAGGGACCAGAGAGATGGCTCACTGTTTACAAGCATTTGTTCCTCTGGCAGAGGACCCAGTTTCAGTTCCCAGCACCTATATGGTGGTTAACGGTCATCTGTAACTCCATTTTCAGTGGATCTGATGCTCTCTTCTGACTTCTGAGGGCAATGTGTGTGTGTGTGTGGTGTACAGACATACACGCAGGCAAAACACCCATATATAAAATAAATATAATGCTTCTAAAAACCAAACCAACCAACCAAAGAGCCCAGGCCAATTCTGGCTTGCAAAATTAAACCACCATGAAACAAACATTAAGCAGGCCAACAATTTTCCTGGACTTTCGCTGAGTACTGCCAGTGAGTCTACCCCTCCGATGTCTGTACTGTTAGAGAGACGGAGGGTGGATGGAGAAGGGGCAAAGAGGAATGACAATTTGATAACCAGTGTTCATTTTTCTAAGAACAGACAAAACATTAAGGAAAAAGACATATAAGCATAACCCCATATGGAAAAAAAAAAAAGCCCTTTCAAAAAGAAAACACAGCAAAAAGCACTCCTGGGTCTCTCACGAGTTATGAAGTGAGACCTCTGGAGCTTCAGGTCCACTCCACCAGCAGGTTCGGCCTAGAAACAGAGCCCTGTGGTAACCCTTCTTGAGAAGTGTAGTGGGTTTCAAATTAGGAAGTTGGAAGGGAATGTACTGGGGCAACTCCTTTCTCTCTTGCGTAGTTCCTGTAGTTCACCCTCTGAATCTGATCCTCCTTTGTAAACATAAGGTAGGTATTAACTTGCCTCTTATAATCTCACGATTAAGCAACAAAGAACATAAATGCCTTTTCCGAACAGGCCCTCGATCAATGCATGCTCTGTTCCATTTTCACCACCTCTGTGTGTTGTACACGCGAATTAAACACTTAGTCATTAACTCAACCACTATTTCAGGCTGACAACGGATGAACAAGTGGGAAATGTAAACAATAGATGGTAAAACTTGCATCGGGATAGCCGACATCACACACGAGGATGCTGGACCACAGGGGCCCTGTGGCTCAACACAAAGCACTGCAAAAGTCAAGACAGCAGTGGGCTACGGTGGGTGCCGTCTGCCAACCTGAGCAGCCAGCTTGTGGCTGACAGGCAGGGTCTTACCTCTCCTGTTTGGCTGAGCCTGGGGGAAGGTTCTGGCCCTTGCTCAGTGCTTCCCGAGTCTGGTGCAAACATGTGTGCCATGGAACTGTCACAGGTGCTAATTCTCCCATCTGCCTCCTGTGGAGAGAAGACTCAGCTCCTGGCCAGGCTCTCCCCTGCTGCCAGAGAAGCCCCTCTTCCTCAGCTGCCCATTCATCGTTCGCCTGCTTGCTCAGAAGTCAGGTGTATCAGTTAGTTGCAGATGTTTCTTTGAAAGTCTTTTTGCTGTGTGTTTTTTCTTTTTAATTAATTAAGTTATTTATTATGTATACAGTGTTCTGGCATGTATATGGTTGTGAGCCACCATGTGGTTGCTGGGAATTGAACCCGGGACCTCTGGAAGAGCAGCCAGTGCTTTTAACCTCTGAGCAATCTCTCCTGCCCCTGCTGTGATGTTTGCAAGGAAAAAAAAAAAGGTTTACCTTATTTTATTTATATGTATGAGTGTGTACCTGTGTGAGATTATATTATGTCAACCATGTGTGCAAAAAGGAATAGGCAAGGAAAGGCAATTCTGTGAATAACCAACAGTATTTACTTTTTAAAAATTATTGACTTTTATAGTGTTGTCAATATACTCATGATAAATATGTGAGGCAATGCGTGCATGAATGAACTTGATTTAGCCGTTTCACAGTGTACCGGTATTTCAAAGCATCATGCTGTTTGTCCTAAGTATGAACAATTTCATCAAAAAATGTGGCAGAAGCATTTCCTCATATAAATATTCTTTCAAACAAACCCTTCGATTTGCTATCTCTCGTTTTTAGTCTTCATATGGGCCACTGTGAAGCCTTGGAGATGCTGAGGGCATCGTGAACAAAGAGGAGCATGGGAAGAACTCGGGCAAGGAGCTTCGACAACCCATACGGTGATTCCCCCAGGTACCTGCACGATGGTGGCAGAGGACGAGAATGTCCCATCCTCCTCTGGGTCCATGCTGTGCTTCCACAGAAGAGACCAGGATGCAGAAGGTAGCTCCGTTTTCTTACGTCCATCCTAAGACAGTGGACAGTCGGTCAGCAAAGGGAAAATTTTCCTTTTCACAACCAGAGACCCACTCAGCTCCTTCCAACAAGACTCAACCTATTGGGCAATTTTCTCCAGATATGGATGTTTTTCTTGAGCCTAAAACAATCCACAATTTTATTTACTGAAGAGTAATAATCTCACATCCCTCAAAGGAGATTAATCAATGTCGCTTCAGAATTTAATGTCTTGGTAAATGTAATCTTAAGTGGTATACTTTTTATTTGTCAGAAACACCCCTGCAACCTGATGAACATATACTTTTTTTTTGTTATTGTTGTCAGAGACAAATTCTTTATATGTGTCAGCTCGGAAGCTTCTAAGTGTCTGAAATGAAAACGTGTGTGTGTTTTCTTCACTTGGGCTCTGGGTCCTCCTCTAATCTCGAAATTTCTCCACCATAAAAGGATGTAATTAGACTGTGAGTTGAAGCTGTCTGGTGGTTGGAGTACAAAGTAAACGGTCATCTTTCCTTCCAACTCAGTTACACCATGTGCTAGTGACACCCAATAGGAAAAAAAGGTCTGCTCTGTGTGACAACGGAGCCATGAAGTAAGTAATCTAGGAAATGAGCAAAACACTGTCCTGTGGTCATGCCTGAGTCCTATAGACTGCGGGCTCCTGCTGGGGCTTCTTTGAGTGTAAGATGTGCAATGATGTGTTTTGAGCATGAAATGGAAATTGGTATCAAGGTTAAGTCTCTCTCAACCAGTTAAGCTATGTTAGCTGCAAACACAACTCATGTTCTTGACAATACTACTCTGAAACAAAAGCCGGTCTCGAATATGCAAAACAATTATCTGCTAAAAACCACACCAAACCAAATAGTCTCAAAGCTCCAGAGGAGCATTTGGAAGTCAGAATGCAACAGAAAACTCTTTACACAACAAGAGCCTCCAAATCACACTTATTCCACTCTCCCACGGCAAAGTAGGTTTAGATGAACTTAGTAATATTAATAAGAGAATAAGTACTTCAGTCTCAATTGAAAAAAAAAAAAAGAATACAACATTAACTTTAAAAGCCTTAGGTTTTCATTGACATTCATTTAGAGATGTGGTCCTAGACAGTTTTAACAAGAAAAGTGTTTTCCTGGGAGTTAGAGAAATGGTTCAGCAGTTAAGAAGAGTATGTATTGCTCTTGCAGGGACTGAGTTTGACTCCCAGCATCCACTCTGGGGTCTGTAAATCCAGTTCCAGGGCATCAGGCACCCCTGGCCTCTGAAGGCTCCTTACTCATGTCATGGGTATATAACCCCTTACCCATCCCCCACGCCTGACAATTTAAAAAATAATAGAATAATTTAAAACAAAAAACAAAAACAAAAAGAACATTGTTTGTCCTTACTTCACTCTTCACGGAGCTTTCTTCTGCCTCCTCCTTGACCACTGGCAGGAAAGACATGGAGCTTGTTCTGTTCAGCTAAAAGGCACAGCACAAGAACACCTGTGGTCACTGCTGTGGACTAGCACGGCATGCTGGCCTGGTTGCATTTTTATGTAACTAAATCTTTATGCATTGCCCAAGATGTCTGCCCACGTCCGCCCAAAGTCTCTGTGCCTTTCAGTTCTCCTAGCCAAACATCTCACCCGTGGAATTCTTTTAATTTGCATGACCCCCATGGCCCCACCCCCAGGCAACACGAATGCCTTTCATTGATGTGGACTCAGAGTGGTCTCGGATGCTGGACCACTTTTGAGTCTGCAGTGGGGTGACTCTTCTAGGGCAGATGCTTCAAAGGTGGTTCCCTCCCACATGACGTGTGGAATTTCCTAAGTGTGTCTTTAGGTTAATTCAGGTATAAGAATGCTGGGTTGTGTCCAGAGCAGACACGCCCTGAGATCTGTGATAAACAGACTCAAGTGGAGTGTTTCCACTTAAAAAATTCCTTTACTATGGACGGCGACATCGCAGGTTGTTCGTGTGGAAAGTATTACCCATTAACTCGAGGGGGAATGTGAGACCAGAACTAAGTGAAAGCCACGCCTACCTTCCTGTCTGAGGTAGGCGGCCTCTCCGCGGCCCCGCCCTCTTCTGAGGGGCCTGACGACAGCTCATCTCCTTCCCCTTCTTGCTGTTCTCGCTTCAGGTGCTCGTGAAGGTTCAGTACAGCGGCCTTCAAGCCCACCAGCAGATCTTCCTTCTTCTGGTTTAGATTCAGAATCTGCTCTTCCAACCCTTCCATCTCCCCCTGTATAGAAGAGTTGTGGGCATCTTTTGAGGGAAATCGAAGCGGTCTCTGGATGCTCTGAGGAGCCAGAGTCCTTCAGGACAAGGGATGCTTACTGACCCGGTCTGAGGCTACTGAGTTTTTACAAACCCAGTAGCTAGTTCCTGGGACAATATGGCTCCTCACCCCGGCTGGTACTGACAAAGCACCTGTGTAGGATTTATAACTGGTAGGGTTCATTAACTATTCATAGACCTTGTAAAGCAGGAGGCTCTGGGGGTAGAAGAAAGCATGGGAACTTGTAATAAGGTCCACAGGTGACTGATGTGCATCCAGGGCAGTGAACCAATGCCAAAGTAGCTAACTGCAGAGCCAGTGCCGTATTGCTAGCCACAGTACTCACAGAGACAGAACTCCCAGAGACAAGAACCACCAGCCTGCACTTTGATGAACATATACTTCCCACTTTGTGCACAGAATATTACAAATACATGTTCCCATGTTTCCCCCAGGAAAGTCTTAAGACTAATACTTGAGAACCCTCAAGATAAAATAAAATCAGACACCTAATTTTTTATTGCCTTTGGAGATTCTTTGATACTACTAGATTTGTTTACTTTGTCTACATTCCAAGCATCCTAAAAAATGGTAATCAACTAAAATAAGGTAATTGATTTGCAGTGAAATTTACTCTGGGAATGATTCCAAGCTATATAATATTAATTCAGGAACCATTATTAATATGTACAAGTAAGTTTTCACAGACATGGAAAAGCATTGTCTGCCTACTAGGATTATGAAATTAGAGGTTCCTAGATTTAGTAGGAATTGTAGGAAACAATTACTTTGACCCTCCATCACCCTTCGCCTGAGCTCCTTTTCAGAAAGCTCCCAGTCATTAAAATTTTCTCCTGCCTAGGGTGTAGCTCCAGTGGCAGAGTGCTTGCTTGCTTAGCATGTTCCATCTCAAGTACACACACATACACATACACACACACACACACTTCTAACACCCCCCCCAATCTTCTTTTAATCGATATCCATATAATCATTAAATTGTGTGTGCAAGTATGTCCATGGATACATGTGCACATATGGGCCAATCTCAGAGCCATCCATCCTTAAAAACAACAACAAGAGCAAAAAAGACAAAACAAAAAAACAAAAAACAAAAACCAGGGTCTTACTATATAGCCCTACCTGGCTTGGAATTCACTATGTAGATCAAGTCTCAATCTCAGAGATTTGCCTGCCTCTTCCTTCTTTGTGGCTGGGATTAAAGGCATGTGCTACCACATCCAGCCCATGTATCCTATTTTTTGAAACAGGGTCTTACTTGCTAGAAGCCAACAAGTAAGTTAGGCTAACTGGTCAACAAAGCCCAGGGATTTGCCTGCCCTGACTCCCCAGGCTGAGATTATATAAGCACATGCCACAACATTGGTCTTGGCTTGTTTGTTTTCATATGAGACTGGGCATTGAAATCAGGCTCGCAAGCATAGCCATCAACTAAGTTACCTCCCTACCTCCCAAATCGTTGGATTTTTACACACAAAGAAGTAACATACCACTATACATAAGAGAGAGCAATGAAGTCTAGAGTAAGGTGATTTCCATCATGTTGCAGCTGGTGTAGAAGAGGGCCAATGAATTGCTAATGAACTCATAGCTAAACGAATACCCTATGCTGCCTGGCAGAGTTAACTCTGAGTTGACTATGGTTCAAGTTCTACTTTCAATGAACACCACACTTCAATGAAGATGGTCCCAACAAAAGCAATACCACAGCCATTACAATAAACCCAGGGAAACAGAGACCTGTTTGATGTACGGACAGACAGGCACCAAGCCACCATCTGCACAGTGGTATCCATAGCCCTTTGGGAGCCACTAGTGGTGTCCAAAGCTGAGAGCCATCATCCAAGGTTAATGTCATTTCCATAATGTTGCTAAAATGTTACTGACCACTTTCACTATTTTTGTCACTAACCCTGACAGCACAAAAGGGATGGTAGCATCTTTTATAAATTGAGGTAGGTGACACCAATTATTTATGGTAGGAAAAGTATGCCAATTTCATTTAAGAATGCCCTTATTGGAAACATACATGTTGGGGATCAGGAGCAGAGCACTCATCTAGCAGAAGCAATGCCCTGTGTTGAGCCCCCAAATTGCACACCTAAAAATACATCATTAATATTTGGGTGACAAAATGGGAAGGATGTATAAAGCATTTTGCTATGTCCCAAGTACAATAACTGAAAAGTACTTCTAGGAATATGTATCCTGCGAGCTGTTGATCCTTTTTCTCACAGAACATTATTTTTTACATGAAATAAAATAGCCAATAAGCTGTACTCATATGCTTAAATGAGATTCTCCAAGATTTTTTCCTAAGAAGCAGGTGTCACATAATGACCGTGGAAACACATGAAGTTTCGAAGAGGTGCATGACTCAGGCAGTGTTCTTTAAATGACCCAGTGTGACATGACAGCATCGTCTATGCTTAGGAGATACAGCACAGTCACGGTGGACTAGAGAATGTGAAGAGCACCTTGACGAGACCTCAGAGCCCACTCACAGTTAGCCCCAACTTCCTGTTTGTTCTGTTTGTTGAGTTTCAGCATAGTGTTAAAGAAAAAACAAATCAAAACACCCATGATAGCATGTGATTCATGTGTTTAATCCTATCACTCAGAAGGCAGACACAGAGGCTGGCAGATCTTTATGATTTCGAGGCCAGCCTGATCTATACATTGCGCTCTTTGCTTGCCACCATTGCCCCAGAAAGATAGATGTGCAATCAGGTATGAAGAGTCTCATTTCCAAGTGGACAGTTTCATGCTCTCAAGCAAATCACTACGGTTGGTCCACTTCATGAGTAACACAGTTACACTGAATCACCTGCAAGTGCTAAGGAAGAAGTCTGTTTTTTCCTGGGTCAGTTCTATTTGCTCCTTCTTTCCTGACATTGAGAACCAGGTGCTCTCCCTGACTCCTTGGTCCACCACAGTTCATAAAAAGGCCATGCGCCTGTGTTGTGTGATGTGCCCCAAAGACTTGTCCTATTTGTGTTTTCCTTCATTTGTACTTGTGTAACAAAAACTCTTTGAAATCCTGAGTTTTAAAGTGTTTGAAGAAACTTGGTACCCTCACCCCACCTACTGAGCTGATCACACTGGGCCTGCATTATCATTCAGCAGTAATGGGCTGTGTCACCTCAAACCTCTTAATTTCACCTTCCATGTTAAGAAAGTTGCCCTCAGTCTCCCAGATAGCAGTTAGCAAAGCCTTGTTTTGAGAACCACATAAACTGCCTGAGAGTGTCCATCAGATGGCAGGAAAAACACACCTCTCATGTCCTTGAACTCTATCACACTCTCTCAATACAGATATGCTGATATAAAACCAAAGAGCAAAAGGCCCTACCCAGAGTGTTTTATGGCACTAAAAATACAGCCTGGTATCTAAGATCCTTCATTATAACAGTGTTCAATTTCATTACCCCTGAGGTTCAGCCAGCCCATACTGCTTGACTCCTATCCCAATACACAAGGTCAGGGTATCCAAGCTACATCAGCATCTTGGACACAGAGACGATGCAAACCAAATGCACCATGCTGAGAATGTGGGCACCTTGGAAGCCCTGCCACAGGATTTAGAAGTGGTGACCTACCTAGTTTCTGGAACTAGATATCAAGTTTAGGGGTCATAATGTCAGTATTGATGACACCACGGAACCACCAATTCATGAAATAAGAATGGATAGAAAATTGTTTCAGTTGGAAGATGGATGCCAGGCATAACATTGTCCTACTACAAAAGATTCTAGCTGCCAAGGGTAAAGTAAGAGTCTATGGGATGGATGGGTAGATGGATGAATGAGACATACCTGTAGTGAAGGCAGGTTGGCAACTTGCTTTTGTGATACATGTCCCGGGGAGAACTCAGCTGAATAATTATTTAATATCTGTTTCAAATTTTCTATTTCTCCATCACATTCAGCTGTCTGTTTTATGACAACCTATAAAATAAACAACCATCCCCCACAGAAGACTATTGTTACCATCTAAAGAATGAACAAGCTGTATCTGTTATCTATCCCAGCCCAAGTTGAATAAAATACAGACTATGCAATCTATATTATTTTGTATTTATTTGTGTGTGTGTGTAGGGGAGTGGGAATTGTAGTAGTGGAGGCCAGAAGACAACTTGCAGGAGTCAGTTCTCTTCTTCCACTGTGTGCATTCATGGGTCAAACTTAGATTGCCAGGCATGGCAAGCAAGGGCCTTTCCCTACTGTACAATCGTGCAGGTCTCTGGAATATCCATGTACTCTCTATTTGTATTCTAAATAAATAAAATTCCAAATACAGTTATATTCTAAATATTATCTAAATTTATATTCAAAAATCTAGAGAGCAAAGTTCTCTATGCTGGAGCCTAATCAACCCACTCTCCTAGACTCCAGGGTATCTCAGCAGGGCTTGGGAGTGATGGGAAAACATTAGCAAAAGGCAGAGACTCTCAAAATGGAGAAATACAGAAGGTTCAAACACTAAAATTCTCACTTTATCGCATAGGTACTAACCCTGACACTAGTTAACTCTTCGTTTTCCATTTAAGACTCCCATTAAGACTTCTAACACAAACATCCCTAAGATGGCAAATGGCCCAGCCTACCTCTATCAGGAGTTGGGGAATACTGAAGTAATTCACAGGAAGAGGAAGTGATTGAGGTAGACAAGGAGACTGCTATGTGATGCTTGCTTTATAGGTCTTCAGTCTCCAGGGGCAACAAGTGCCTTGATCTGGTTTGAATTCTCTTCCCCTCTGTTTTACTCACATAGGTCTTTAACAGCTGTATTAACTAAACAGACCATAGAATGCTAATTTGCTCAGCCAGAGCAAGGGTGAGAAACATCTGGGTGGGGTTAACTATTTATTTATTTGTCTATTTATTATTTATTTATTTATTTGAGACAGGGTTTCCCTGTGTAGCCCTGGCTGTCCTGGAACTCACTCTGTAGACCAGGCTGGCCTCAAACTCAAAGAGATCTGCCTGCCTTTGTCTCCTAGGTTCTGGGATTAAAGGAGTGAACCACCACCACCTGATTTTATTTATTTATTTATTTATTTATTTATTTATTTATTTATTTATTTCAAACACCACCTCTTGGGGAAACAACTGCTTTCAATTAAACTTGAAAACTACACTGACTAGTCTTGTTTTTTCTGTCAACTTAATACAAGCTGGGGTCGTCAGGGAAGAGAAAACCTCAACTGAGAAAATGCCTCCATCAGTTTGGCCGGTAGGCAAGTCTGTAGGGTGTGTTTTGATTGATGGATGATGTGGGAGGATCCAGCCCACTAGGGGCAGAGCCACCCATGGGCAGACGGTCCTGGGTAGTATAAGGAAATTGGCTACGCACACCAGTAAGTAATGTTTCCTCCATAGCATTTGCTTCAGTTCTTGCCTCCAGGTTCCTGCCTTGGCTTCCCTCAGTGGACTATGACCCAGGACATGCTAGCCAAGTAAACCTTCTTTCCCCCAAGCTGTTTTATCACAGCAATAGAAACCAAACTACAAGAAGAATCAAACCAACTTTTACTGGACATTTTCACACAGGCACCAAGTTGGCTCTGGTCATAAACCACTCACCTTCAATAACTCATTTTGTTCCTGAGTCACATTTTCCAACAGTTTCACATCTTGCAAAAGCTGATTTGTCCTCTGAAACACGGGCAGAGGTTTGGTTCCTGTCTGGGGTAGCCTCAGTTCCGTTTGGTAAGTCATTATCTCAGCAATAGTTTTTTTCATGGGATGGATGTTTTCAAGTATGACCTTAACAGCAGAAAGGAAGCCCAATATGTGAATGAAAACAGAAACAAAAACCCCACAAAAGACCATGCAAGTTTACATGATGCAGATTAAAATATTTATAATTTGATGTTGGTCTTTAATGTAAATTTTAATTAAAAATATTTTATTTTTACTTTTAGTTTTGAGTATATGCATGTACAGGATGGGAGCTGTACATGGATGCAGAGCCTGCAGAGGCCAGAAGAGGGCGAAGGTGCCCCTGGAGCTGGAGCTAATATGTGGTACTGGGAACCCAACTCAGGTCCTCTTCGAGAGCAATAGATATGCTCAACCACTGAGCCATCTCTCTAGCCGTTAGTTTCAGTTTCTAAAGCATCTTCTCAATTTAGATTTAAAACAGCTATTGACGTATGATCATTAAGGGTCTTAGGAAAGAATGTCTGGGGAAAGACTAAATTTCCAAACACTACCATCAGCATTCAGACAACTGGTCCCACACTTCCTCCCTTCCCCTCTCTGCATGGAATTGTGCCTTAGTTGCGTATGCTGTCATTAGGCAGGTCCTGAATCTTACTTCCAAAGCAACTGTAACTAGGCCAGGTCTTCGTGCAGGAGTCCTTAAGAAATGCTCCCTGAATTGAACAGAATTGGTCAAATTTCACCTTACTATAAACCTCATAGATAAGACCTCATTTAACCCTAAAAGGGAAGTACACCCCTCTCCCTTTCACAGGTAAGGAGACAAGCCCCCAGAAGGAAGATGACCCAATAAGTTTAGATGGCAAGAGGCAAGGGTAAGACTAAAACCCAGGTCTGCCTGACCCCAAAGGGCCTGCTGTGAATCAAAAGGCTGAGTGGCAAGGTCAGCACATTTGCTGAGATACTGTGCCTGGCTCTCTACAAGCCATACTTAGCTGATGGTCTCAGCACCAACACACAGAGATAAAAGAGAATTCCAGGAAACATTCAAAGCCCGTAAACACTATTGCTGAGGCCAGAAACCCTCCGAGGACTCATGTAGGATTTTGGGAAGGCAAACCTACAGGGAAATAGTTTTCCTATTGTTATATAGGGAACATTATAAATATGACTTAAGTGGTTTTTGTGGAACTGGCTGCTTTTTTACCCAGGCTCAATTTCCAGTACCTACATGGTGGCTCAAACTGTAACTCTAGTTCTAGGAAATCCAACATCCTCTTCTGGCCTCCAAGGGCACTCCATATACATGCATTAGGGAAAACACTCATACACATGAAGTAAAAAAAAATAAAATCTCAAAAATATTTTTCAAATATTTTATATGCCTATATAGCTGTTCCCAGCCTTATTTGCTTCGTCTGATGAGTCCAACCAACACTTTGGGTCATACCCTATGGTTACATATTTTCAGGCAGACAGTAAGTATTGTGGAAAAAAACCTTCCAGAAATGACCCATGCATACCTCCCCATGCTTGAGATGTTCTTCAGGTGAAAAATCAAATATTTCTTTGGATAACAGGATAGCTTTGATTTTTGCAACCTTTTTCTCCATTGATTTTACTTCAGACTCGATCGCAACCACATCCTAGAAGTTTAGAAACAAGACACACTCATGTACTACGTGTTGTACATTATCTGCAACACATAATATATTGTTATTAATTCTATTCTCGTATTTAACCAAAAGGTGGGTGTTTACCACTTACACTGCTTCAAAACTAATAGATGATTGCATGGATTTAAAAAGAAAATGTTAGTCAGCTGGGCAGTGATGGTGCATGCCTTTAATCTCAGCACTGAGGAGGCAGAGACAGGCAGAGTGAGTCCGAGGCCAGCCTGGTCTACACAGTGAGTTCCAAGCCAGCCAGGGTTACACAGAGAAAGCCTGCCTTGAAAAACAAGACAAGTTAGTCTACACTGCACTCGACAGCACTATGAAGTCAAGCTATCCATAGGGCCAAGTTTCAGTTACTCATGAGAACAAAGACTGGCATGTTTCCAAATCAACTTCTAAAATAAACTCTCAGTTATCTACAAACCCTTTAAATTCATCTTTGGAATGTGTTTAAATATGAAAACACAAGTGGGTCTGGCATTTTAGAAATTGCCATCCCTTTAAGTTAAAAAAGAAACCATAAAGTCACCCTTCAGAAACTGACAAGGAGTTGGAAAACCTCAAAGTTTTCTCATCCACCCCCTAATGAGCTCCTGCTGAGGAGAAGGCTGCTGAGTGAAACCATGACCTACTCAGATTAATTAAACACCAGGTCTCTTGTCTAACAGTTAATTCTCTCAGTGTTAATGTCCATACCTGGGCCAAAAATCTTAAAGTGAAATGCTAGAAAAAAAGTTGAAATATGTGAGGAAAACTCACACACTGAAGTGCACTGACTAACCAACTGAGAGCTTGAAATTGAGCTTAGGTATTCAAGACGCAACAGAAAATGAGATGACTAGGGAGGTTTTAAAAATGATGTAGGAAGGCTGAGGGCTTCAAATTGTAGCAGTTTGGAGTTGCAATACTGAAAAAAACCTTGATGAGTCAAAAACCGCAATAACTACAGAACATACCTAAATTATGATAACTCAGTTAACATTAAATTTTATTTTTTCGCCTAATATTTAAGAAGCGATGCCAAACAATAGAATGTGTCTTAAAGTCACTTCTATCAAAAACCACAGATGCAGGCTACCACTTTGTCAAAAGCTTCAGCAACCAAGAATTGACCCCAGGGATTGGTCAGAGAGTGAGTTAGAACAGCACGCTTATTTATCAGGATTCTTCATGTTGCAGCTAGACCACTTCTGGGTGAAAGATGCCTAAGAAATAACATCAACTAAAAATGCATCTGCCTAGGGTGCTTCCATGGTGTTTGGGGGCGGTTCCTGGCATAATGTGCCAGATGAATGTACACAAGATACAGGAACCCACGTCTTGGTGGTCACTTACATCTGCCACATGCTGGATATGTGGAAGGGCCTCTACTATCTGCTGCTGTAAAGCTGCCACTTGGCCACTTAACTCTTGGATGGATTGGATTAAGTCATCCGTTTCAAAAATGATTGACAGGTCTTCCAGATCCGTGAAAACTGAATGTAGAAGACTGTGCTTCTGCTCAGAATCTTCCAGAGCCATCTAAATAAACAAGGAGAAGAGGGGGGAAACATAAGCTGATGAAACGAAACCACCACGTTCAGATCCAATGAGTGTCATATGCATTTCTGTGTTTAGAATGAAACCAATGAACACTCCGTTGTCAGCGCAGGTTGACATGGCCATCTGCTGGCAGACTCTGTCAGAAAAAAAACGTTGGTTGTCTGAAGCATCCAAATTTTCCTGTAACTTGTTACACAACAACATCGAATACATAGGAGCAACCCAAGGATCTGTTAGCTGGCAGATGAATAAACAGGCTGTTTCCGTAACTGGAACAGTACTCGGCAGTGCAAAGAATCAACCCCTGATGGCTGTAATAACGGGATGAATCATGGGCGCATTATGCTAAGTGAACATGTAATTAAAATAAACAAAAAACTGGCTGGCGGTGGTGCACACTTTACATCTCAGCACTCGGGAGGCAGAGGCAAGATCTCTCAATTTGAGGCCAGCCTGGTCTACCGTTTGAGTTCTAAGACAGCCAGGACTAGACAGAGAAACCCGTCTTGAAAAACAAAAACAAAACAAACAAGAAAAAATGAGTTAAGAGACTTGCTATATTGTAGCTTAGGCTGGCCTTAAATTTTTGGTCCACCAACCTATCCTTTTAATCACAGGATTTACAGTGGATTGCTACTATGCCCAGCAAAATGAGTTTTCTCATGTTTAGTGGAACATGCCGACAGTCATTTAAATAAATTTTCAAAGGAAAGGAGACAGAGTCGGGGTGGGGGCGGGACACTAAGATGACAGAAAAGAAAATGGAAAAAGATACAGGTATGGTAACACACACACCATAACCCTAGCACTTGGGAGGTGGAGGCAGGAGGATTAGGAGTTCAAGGCCAACCTGAGCTACCTGAGACCTTGCCTTAAAAAACAAAAACAAAACAAATAACAAGCAATGCTAGAAAACCGTATCTATTCTTTTTTATGTGTGTGTGTATATGTGTGTGAGGGGCACACACATGCCATAGCATATGGGTGGAGGTAGGATGGCAACTTGCAGGAGTTGGTTCCCTTCTTAAACCATGTAGGGATTGAACTCAGGGCATTAGGCTCAGCAGCAAAGCACCATTACCTGCTGAGCCATCTTTAGGCCCAGGACAGCTGTTTTAATTATAAGGACAAAATGGGATTTTCACACAGGACTACTTACTGCCCTTTTGAGGATTCAAAACCTGTACATTCCCTTGTCTTACTTCCTCTGCTCAGTTCAGCCATTTAGAACCTTCCAGAACAGTTTGAGAAACTTGTTCACACTCAAAGATATTTACATCAGCACAAGAGAGCAGAGATCTCCTCTCTCCTAAGCTCACTTCTTTTGAGGAGAAGAGAAAGCATCATCACTCTCTTCTATCTTGGCAAACTCTTCGAAACATGATGGAAAATGGGCAGCTGATGTGGCTCAGTTGGTAGAGATCCTCCCTAGCATGTGAGAAGTCCGAGGTGCAGTCCCTAGCACCACAGAAACCGGAACTAGTCGGGTGACACATGCCGGTAATCCTAGCACTGAGAAGTGGAAGCAGTGGAGTCAGGAGACTTAGAGGGGTCTTCAGTTACATACCAAAATAAAATTGGCTGGGAGTCGGGGTGGGGAGAAGTCCACCACACACACACACACACACACACACACACACACACACACACACACACACACACACACACACACACACGATGTACTCAGATACATGCAGGCAGGATATTTATACACACAACAATAAATCTTTCAAGAAAGGTGAATCATAAAATTGATTAAAATAGAAAAAAAACGGTGCAATCTAGGAATGTGGAGAATCAACCCAACGTGTGTGAAGAGAGTGGGGGATCAGAGACAAAGGAAACCACGCGCAAGAAGAAAAGAAATAAGTATGTTAAAATACAATCTCTTGACAGCTGATCCCATAGGACAAAAGTGTGCAACCAAATCTCAAATGTCTTGTGTGAGTGAGTGCAGCCACTCACAGGAACACTTCGCCCACCTTAGATCTATAAATCTGAGACCATCTTTGAGGTCTGGTTGCTATAGAAACTGTTATGAACTGATTCCTTAGTGACTCTTTTTCAGAACCTAATAATGAGAGAAAGAAAATCCACCTTTACAATCAACCCAGTCAGTCTCAGGCACTGGAACATCCCTGGCAGCCCCAGTCCCAAGAAGAGAAACGCTCCCATTGGCTCTGCCTCTCTGATGGGCACAGAGAAACTAAAGGATGCCTGGAAGGACAGGGACTTCCAAAAGCATGGCATGTTAGGCCTGAATTCCATTTCTGCTGCCAGGTTACTAATTATTATAAACCTAGTTGCTTAAAACCAAAGACATATTGCTATGTTCCAGGGCTTGGGCCTAGCGTAGGTGGGCTTCAGCTAACAGAGACACAAGGCTGCAACTGAGAGGCCATCTGGGGCAGAAGGGCTTAGAAGGTCTCACTCTATCCTGAGAAGAGGTTGTCAGTGGTTGCTGGGAGTAGGGATATCATTTGCTTTACTG
Source organism: Cricetulus griseus (assembly GCF_003668045.3). NCBI lineage: Eukaryota > Metazoa > Chordata > Mammalia > Rodentia > Cricetidae > Cricetulus > Cricetulus griseus. The sequence continues at coordinate 127,492,409 of NC_048598.1, forward strand.
GTGCAGCCTCTGATAAGTTGCCCATGTTCCCATTAATACCCCACAGACTCATATGGTCCTTTTGTTTGTTTGTTTTTTAAGACATATAGGAGGGTGATTGTTGGAAAGAAGAAGGAGTTCAGTGGGAGAGGGAAGGGTATGAAAAAAAGTAATGGAGGTGAAAATGACCAAAATCATTATGTATGTTTGTATGTATGCATGTTTGTATAGAACTGTCAAAGAATAAATAAAAATAAGGCCATTTACATGGGGAGGCCTTGTATGTAGATGAGAGGGCAGAATGGTTGCTTTGCCTGTATGAAGCCTTGGGGCCAATCTTAGTATCACATAAAGCCAGGAGCACATGCCAGGAATCTCAGCACAGGGAAAACAGAGAGGCAAGAGATCAGAAGATCAAGGTCAGCCTCACACACGGCAAGTTCGAGGTCAAGCAAGGACACCACATTTCACAGATTTTCATCCAGATTCATTTAAGCTATTGATAGAATTCAGTTGTAGGACACAGGGTAGAGGTTAGCTCGAAGTTGCTCTCAACTTCTAGAAGCCACTCTACAGACCTTTTCCCACAATCCTCTCAGTATGGTGGCTTTTTTCTTCAAGGCAGCAGGAGAATCTCTCTACAATATAATACTCCTTGAAGTCAAGTGTTTGTGACCCTTGTATTACCTCAGCCCTTATATTACCTCAGCCACATGGCATGTGTTGGTTTGAATGAAAGTGACCCTCATAGACTAATAGGAGTGGTACTATTAGGAAGTGTGACCTTGCTGGAGTAGGTGTGGCCTTGTTGGAGGAAGTGTGTCATTGGTGGTAGGCTTTGAGGTTTCAAATGCTCAAGCCAGGTTCCTTGTCTTTCTTCTGCTGCCTACAAATCCAGATACAGAACTCCCTGCTACTTCTCAAGCACTGTGTCTGCCTACATGCCACCATGCTTCTTGCCATGAAGATAATGGACTAAACCTAATTCCCAATTATCTGTTTTCCTTTATAAGAGTTGCCATGGTCATGGTGTCGCTCCACAGCAATAGAAACCCTAAAACAGAGGCTGTTACCAGGGTAGTTGGGTATTACTGCAACGGATCTGAACATATTCTGGAGAGAATTGTGGAAGACTTTGGGATTTTGAGCTGTAAGAGCTCTTGAGTATTGAGAGCTCAGTAGACTGTTTTGTGGGTGCTTTGAAGATAAGAATGTTGAGAGCAGTACAGAAGACAGATGTCTGGCTTGAAAATTTCAAAGGGAAGCAAAGCTTCTACTGTGTGAAGAATCTATGGTTCTGGGCAGCTGGGGCAGAAGAACTGTCTGTGTGTGTGTGATTAACTAAAGCAAAACCATTGTTTTACTGGGATACTTGATGTCGGGCTATTGGAGCTCCAAAATGAGCAGTGGTTAAGAAGAGCCCAGTATTTGTTCAAAGAAATGGGGGGGGGGGAGAGGTGTGTGTGTGGTGGATGTACTTACCATTTTAAGTTACTATCTGAAATCCTTGCAAAATTTATTAGTTGCAATAATTTCTGCCATGATGAAACCCATTACTAAAACAACCTCTTCCAAAAAAAAAAAAAAATGTAAAATGAGTATGATTTCTGTTTAAAAAAAAAAGACCAGCAATTTCTGAGTTCAAGGCCAGCCTGGTCTACAGAATGAGTTCCAGGACAGCCAGAGCTACACAGAGAAACTCTGTCTAGAAATTTTTTTTAATTAGAAAAAAAAAAAGAAAAGAAAGGAGAAAGAGGAGGAGGAGACCAGCATCACTGAGGTGAAATCTTCTGGTAAGTGTTTCCTGATAGTCAGCACACAGAAGCTGTGTTCCAGAGGCAGCCAAGGTTGTACCTCAGGCTGGTAGGTGAACTTGGTAATGTGTAAGAGTCACCCAGGTGGTACTGGTTTTGAAGAAATGAAGGGGTCAGGGATAGCAGCTGAGGGTTAGCCCTGTGATAGGCCAGGAGAGGCCATTGGTGAATATTCAGTTCAGTAGCAGCTAAAGGCCCAGGATTGAAGGGGTCATACAGAGAAGTTGAGGTTTGGCACCATGAAGAGAACCCAGGAGAGGCTAATGGTGAAAGTGCAGCCCACTTGCAGCAGAAGACCCCAGAATTTTGGAGATAACATTACCATGAAATGACCACTAAGAACAGCAGCAGTAGGGAGTCGAACCTGCCTAAGCTGTGTGTGCTGCAGAGGGCAGAGATGGAGAAGTGACTCAGGCTCTTTGGAGGAGTACAGAAGATTGTGAATGGATCCCATATACTAGACATTGCTTTGATCTGATTGTGACTGTGCCCTGGTATTTCCTCTTTTACAGGAGCCCAGTTAAGATACTGAACCTTTATAGAGATTTTAGGGTTTAAAAGAGACTTTAGGATTTTTATTGAATTTTAAAGTGTTTGAACTTGTAAAGACTGTAGGGATTATATTGTGGTGTTATTGTGATCTTGAGGATGTATGAGAAAGGACAGGTTGTGGCTTAACAATGATGTGTATGTCTGTCAAATTGACAAGGGGTCAATTGTGCTGGCTTGGTGAAAACCCCAGAGGTCCTACCTGGAGGGTGCTGGCTCGGTGGCTCAGGGTCCTCGAAGAGTCATAGCAGGCAGGATTGGCCAGCAAACGGCTGGTCTTCTCTATCCATGCCTCAGTATTTTTCAGAAGATCACTATATTCTTCCATCTTGATTGTGGCCTGTGATGGAAAAAAAAAAAAAAAAGGGAAGCAAACTTGCTAGAGGCTAGTCATTAGGCTGGGCTGATCTCTAAGCAGGGAGCTAACACCAGGCCTTTTGGGTCTTTTTCATGACTGAAGACACAGGCCCACCTGCTCCAGGTGAGGAACCTTCCAACTTGTCCATGACAGGTAGCAAGGGTTTAAGGAGTTCCCGTTAGGCCTGGACAAAGGTTCCCAGTTTGTGCTGCAACTAACTTAATCCCATTTCTGCCTCATTCTGAACACAGGGCTTGTACTTCCTCCTCTAGTTCAAGACATGGCACTATCCTATCCTGTTTCAGGATCCTGTCAGGATCACACTTGGGACTCACAAACATAGCCACTCTTTAGAGTAAGAGTAGAAAAAGCCTTGCTCCCAAATGGCACCTCTCTCATTGCTCCCACCCTAGCTCTTGAGACAGCATACCTACATACCCACTCTTGGGTTGCCCTTTACCTAGAGAAACACAACTGCCTGGACTCCTGCTGTGGTCTCACTATGGCACTTAGGGAAGGTGGAGAAGGGTGGCCATAACGTAACACTACTGGCCACCTCTAAATGTCTCCCTTCGTTTGACTTTGTTAAGCCCTCCTTGGAACCACCATGTTATGCAGCTTTCAGGTTTCATGGCTGCACCTTGTTGAGCTGTGAGGTTCTGGATTCTGCTCTCTGGGATACTTGTTGATGTTGCTGGAAAGGAGCCATCAAGTTATCCATCCATTCTTGAGCCTGTCCTGGGTCCTGCTCAACAAAGTCCTGAACTTCGGAGTCCAGCCCATTTAGCTTGGAATGCCAGAGGTCAAGTTCATCCCATATTTTCTGGAGAAGGAATGTTAAGTCAATTTAAATGAGGATGCCATGGGGATAATAACTAGTTTGCACACTTGCAATTTGGCAGTACCAAAAGACAACATCACTGGCACACTTGTTCATCCACACCCAGCAACCATTTGTTGTCTAGAAAGTGGGAATCACTTTTCTAATTCCAATCATATTTACTTAAGTACAAGTGAGCTATTGCAAGGCAGGAAAACCTGGAGTGTGAGCAAGGATGACAACAAGGTTCATACAGCCCTAAATGTACAAAAGCCAGGAGGTCCACAGTAGGTGTTAAAAGGCTACTTAAGCGGGCTGTGTTGATGCATTCTTTAGTCGAGGCTCTCAGGAGACTGCATCAGAGGATTGCTTGAGATCAGGAATTTGAAACCAGCCTGAATGACCATGAGGAGTCCATCTCCCAAAGCAAATAAAAATAGAAAGGCCTGCCGGGCATTAGTGGTACACACCATTAATCCCAGCACTCGGGAGGCAGAGGCAAGGCAGATGAGTTCCAGGCCAGTCTGGGCTACAGAGCAAGTGCCAGGATAGGCTCCAAAGCTACACAGAGAAACCCTGTCTCAAAAATCCAAAGGAAAAAAAAATTGAAAGGCCTATTGAGACTTTTCTCTGTGTGTGTATATGTGTACAAGCATACACACATACATGGGTCCAGAAGGCAACTTCAAGTGCAAAAACAAAATGAACAACAATGACTATTGCCTAGGAATTGGTGTAGTGTTTGAAAATTCTCAACATGCATCAACTTTTGACTCAAGAAACTAATAGGCTGTATTTGAATCTGAACTTATGTGGGCACAAGGAGATTTCAAAGGTAAAATTTTCCAATTGTACCTAATACTTATATAATAACATGCTTGGGAAAACAAAACCTAACTTATTAGGTCCGGTCTTCTGCTTAAGAACCAAGACTAAGTCTAACAATGGCCTTTATAGTCTCACCCACTTTGGGAACCAACCCCATCGCCCCTTACATTAGAGGGCTTCCTAAAAGTGTGAATGGCAATATGAACTCACAGGCAGGAGTTCACTTGGGATTTGGGTGTAGAACAACACTCATTTATGCTTTTACCTAAAACTTCATTTCCTAAGAATTTTACAGGGGAAATTGGTTTGGAGAGGTTTTTTTCTTGTGTAACCTTGGCAATCTATGGAAAAACTGGTACTATTTTTCAGACCCAGCTGACTCACTTTGTATGTCAGCTTTCCCATAGTTAGATGCTCACTGCCCCTTTAGTTGTGGGAATGCTATTTCCTGGTCAGAGGCTGTGGGGAGGGGGGGGAGGGGAGAACCCTCTCAGGGGCAGGGCAAGCACCTGTCTTTCAAAACCCGAGGATAAGTCTTCCTTTCGTGCCTCTGTGCTGGCCTCTCATCACTGATGCCCCAGTGACCTGGTTTAGTTATTCATTCATTCATTCATTCATTCATTCATTCATAAAAAAATATTTTTTCATTTATTTATTATTTACTGAGACAGGACCTCAGCTCATACTGGCCTCAAACACCCTATGTAGCCAGGGATGACCTTGATCCCTGCTTCTTCCACCTTGTAAGTCCTCTGATTACCAGCTTATTCCACCATGCCATTTTATACTGTGCTGGGGCTCAAACCCAGGGCTATGTGTGTGCCAGGCAAGCACTCTACCAACCGAGTTACATCCTCAGGCCTGGTTCAGGTTCCTGGAGCTTCAGCTCCTCCAAGAACTCACCTTGAGTGATTCATGACTGGGATGTGGGTACAGGGTGAGACAGATGCCGAAGCCACTCCCAGGAGTACACTACCTTTTGAATTTCTTGGGCTTCCTCAATGTTTTTGCTTTTCTGCTGCAGCATTTCTTCAATGCCATGAAGCCCGTTGTTAATCTCCTCTATCTTCCTCCTCATAATGCACGATGGTGAACTCTTTGAGACCTCAGTGCTCATCTGTGACAAGGGAGAAAGCTGTGGTTGGTTTGCAAACAGTTTTGGCTCTCCATTCTCGGGTTCAAACACCAAAAATATTACTTACTCTTTTGACTTGTAAAATATTTTAACATGGGGGGCACCTCCAAATCATACTGTTAATGTATTAGTGGCAAGGTAGATAGATAATCAGACTAAATGCCAGCTGTGTTTCCTGACCTTTTCAATACAACCCATAAATATGTATATTCAAATAAATGAAATTTGTTTTACATCGGAAAGAATTACTGAGGGGGTTCTTTGAAGCATCAAATGATAGAAAGAATTTCTACAGGAGAGAAAGCTTCCGGAGACACTCAGAACTTCAGAAGAAAGTAATCTACCCAGCTCTTTGTTCAGTAAGACCAACTTTATTCTTAGACCAATTTAAAACAAATGTAATCTCCACTTTCCCATATAGTTAGCCAAAACCTCCTCCAAGTAACTACATCTAAGGGACGGGGAGCCCTGTTTTTCTCTACTCTGTTTCTAGTGTGTGTTCCTGGCAACCAGAACTCTAGCTGCTGAACCTAAGAGGTTTTTTTTTTTTTTCTTAAGAAAATAACTTGTTCTAGGAAAGATTGGGTGTAGTTACAAAGGTCTAAGAATGGAAGGTCTAAGATGGTAATATAAGAAAGTTATGAAGGTCTGAGGATAAAAAGGCTTAAGTGATGATAAAGTAAGTTGAGACATTAAAAAGAATGAAACATCTTCCTGATTCTCTATTTCTCATAGTCAGTTCTATGTACAATACCACTGTACAATCATAACTACTAGGTCAAGATTAAGATGCTTTTCATTGTCCTAAAAAATATCTGTCAATTTTAAAATGTTAATGCTTTCAGCCAAGTTACTTTTAACAAGAATATGCTGCTAATAATATGTGTCTAATACTTATGTTTCCACAAACTCTAAGAATTCTTGTAAGTTCCAGGGAGCTGAATTGGATCCAAACAAACAGGTCTAAGAGGCACCAGGGAGTTGCGTACAGCCTGGACTACAATGAAACAACCAGCTACCCCAGGATGTGGAAGCACCCCAACCTTCTCAGGTCTCCCAAAGATGGTCAACGCCCCCCCACATCAGCAGGAAGCAGTTTTGAGAATTCAACGCCCTTATTCCTTAACCTGCCAAGTCTAACACCCCACCTTTTAAAATAATAAGTAGAGGTGGAAATGAAAGGTTCAGGCTTTAATGCTGATCGGCTCTACCTGACAACAGTCAGGGCATGCACAGGAAACCATGCTACGTCATCACCACATCACCTGCCACACATGAGGACTCTGGGTATGTGTAGAACCTCAGGGAGCATGCACAGTCTTCCCTTTAAAAGTTCCAACTTCCCTGCTGCTCTCTCTCTACTCTCTCTGCTTCCTCTTTACTCTCTCTCTCTCTCTCTGCTTCTTCACTCTGCTCTTCTCTTCTCCAACCTATGCACTCTTTCTGCCTCTCTATGGCAACCAGCCATGGCGGTCAGCCATTACCCCTGTTCCTCTTCTCTCTTAGTCTCCCTACTCTGCTGGGCCCATAATAAACTAGTTAATATTTCTCATCTTGTGCCTCCTCTTTATCTTCAAAAGCATAACATTGGGAATATTAAATATATTGTTTTCCCAAAGGCCTGATCAGTGTGTTTTGTTTTTAAGTTACTGTTGAAAAGTAACTACAAAATATCCACATAATACTATACACACTAGTGGAGGTGAACATACCCCAGCATAGAACCAAAACATGGGCTAATGGCTAACTCAGAGCCAAGACCACACATCAAGGTGTTGGTGGAACTTGACCCTAGAAGACTCCAGTTTCCCGACTCTATGTGGCAAGCTCAAGTCTCAGTGAGCTGGTGATACCTTCATATCCTATTTTTATTCATAGACCATATACTGTAGTAAAGATAATGGTTTTAAAAATATCAATTTAGTATTTTTAGCCTTATATAATGTGTATGAATATTTTGCCGTAATGTATGCATGTACAGCATGTGTGTGCCTGGTGCCTGAGGAGGTGGAAGAGGGCATCAGATCCCTTGGAATTGGAGTTAAAGATGGTTGTGAGCCACCATGTAGGCCCTAGGAAATGAACCAGGGTCTTCTGCAACAGCAACAAGTGCTCTTAACCACTGAGCCATCTCTCTGACCACTCAACTCTCACTTAATCCTGTATTAATTTTTTTTCTGGCTGCATATATAACATAGTACCAAACAAACAAAGTCACCCGATATGGGCAGTGACTCTTCTGGTTGAAAGTCATATTACCATTTGGACACACCAGGTAAGATTATGATCAGGGGTTAGCAGCAATCTGAACTAGGCACATGATACTGTCTGCAGCCTAGACCCTTTAATTTCCTTGAGACATATGACATGATAGAAATCAGCTCCATTTGTCACAAGCATACAAGTTTTTTATTAACTTACTTTATAGGGGGGTTTTCACATAAAGTCATAAAAATAACCCTGAGTTTCTCTCAAAATATTAGGTAGTCTCTTAAAAATCTTTGAGAAAAGTCCTAGTAGGTTATTGTGTGTTAAATCAAAACATCTGTTCTGAGCTGAGAGGTGGTGGCACACGCCTTTAATCCCAGCACTCAGGAGGCAGAGGCAGGCGGATCTCTCTGAGTTTGAGGCCAGCCTGGTCTCCAGAGCAAGTGCCAGGATAGGCTCCAAAGCTACACAGAGAAACCCCATCTCAAAAAACCAAAAATCTGTTCTAACATATTAGAAGATTGCATGACTGTATTCAAATTACATGGTCCCAGAAATCTGTCATAGAAGTTAAGGCACAAGCTAGCATCTAAGGGGTTTGTGGTTTAATTTGTTTGTTTTGTTTGAAATAGGGTCTTACCCTGCAACCCCAGCTGCCCCCCAATACATGGCAATCCCCTGCCTTAATCTATAGTGTGCTGGGATTATAGGAGTGACCATCTTAACCAACATTAAGAGTCTGAATTTAAAATCTTACTTTTGTATGTATCCCCATTTTATAAGAAAATATATATAGCTCTATATATCTATATGGTTGATTGTATACAGTACCAACTGTATTCTCAAGCCAATTTAAAAACAAAGGTATTCTCCACCTCCCTACCATCTAGGCCAAATAACCTCCTCCAAGTAGCTGCTTCTTAAGAATTGAGAGCCCTGCCGGGCAGTGGTGATACCCATGTTTAATCCCAGCACACAGGAGGCAGAGACAGGTGGATCTCTGTGAGTTCAAGGACAACCTGGTCTACAAAGTGAGTTCCAGGACAGCCAGGACTGTTACACAGAGAAACCCTGTCTCGAAAACAAAACAAAACAAAAATAGAGAGCCCTGTTTTTCTCTGTGCTGTTTCTATTGGTGGTCTGTTTTATCTACCACATTACAGGCATTCTAAGCTTCAAACCAAAACATAAAATCCTCCCTGTGGACACTGGACCACAGTTTTGTGCTGCCGTCTGAGCTGCCTAATAAAACTGTCTTGCTGAGTGCCCATGTTTCCAGCACAATTGACAGCCTCTCTTCAGACATGGACTCTGAGGTAAAAAGGTTTGCCTTTGTGAGAACTCCACCATCATCACCATTAAACAGACATCACATGCGGAATGTTATTTTGCGTAAGCAATGAAACCTGTATTCCCAATGCCCATTGTTGTTCTTTCAAGATGTTTTGGAGAATATTTTTTTAAAGCAAAACATAATAAACGTCCCTATTTTTTTAAAAAAAATAGGGATCTTTTTAGAATAAATAATAATTTTAAACCATAATAATGGCAATCCAAGTAAAAGATAACACAAACTATGAAAATGGAAACATCTAAGACAATTGGTGAAAATAAAAGAAGATGTGAAATTCTGTTCTCTACGCAAATTGCTTGGAGTACCTTTTATCTCACTGCTCCACAAAACCAGGCAGAGCTGCAACTAGAAAAATGGCAAGTGACATCAAAGGCTATTCTTATTTCCATGCATGCAGCCCCTCAGCAACAGCACACCACATATCATCATTACCTTCTCATCTGCATCTTCTAGTGCTTCCCTGCATTCTTCCACCTGGGATTCGATCTCAGAGGGGACTATGCTGTACATTTCGGAATACTTGATGCGCAATTTTTCCATGATGTTCTTGAAAGTCAGCTTGCCTTTCTGAAGACCGTTTTGCAGCTCCTAGAACCATCAACAGAGTCTCAATATTTACCGGACCTGGGAAAAAGTCTAGCAGTTAAGAACAAAAGTGAAAGTGGCTTTCCAGGGTCCTCTCCGATTTAAATAAGCCAGCTTTACATGACAAAACCTCACTCACTATTGATACAAGCAGATTAAACCTGGGGGTTTAATCAGATGATGCTGTCTAATTTGTAAGAATTGAACTTGACCGCTCTTCATGGTGTCAGACTATTTTGGTAGAAAGGCATTAGACAGCCCCAGCTTCTCTAGCATCTCTAGGATCAACCGCATTTCCATTGCTGCCAGTCGGCTAAAAAGTAACAAGTGGCCAAAAGTTCAAAGAGGATTTTCCGTGCTGCTATTAACTTGTTGCTATTTCTACTTCTTCCTCCAGTAAATCACAATGAGTCAAGGCCACCGAGAGCCCCATGCTTGAAGCAAAAGTGTCTGTTTCATGTAATTAGACAGCCAGGCAGAGCCCCAGCCCTTTCAAAAGGGAGGGTTCCAGTTCCTGGTAAAGAATGTAGGTTTCAGGAGATAAAAGCATTGTGAACAAATGGCCCATTGCTTGTGGCCTAGAAACAGAATCTGACCTGCGTTCTCCTGCAGTAATTATAAAGGAGAAACTCATCTGTTTGGGAAAGTTTCCCAAAGATCGAATGGAAAACTACTTATTGACTTCCCTGGGCTTTTGTTCCTAGTGACGGCTGAGCTGAACTCAGAGTCCCAGCCCCGAGGAACAGTCCCCACTCTAAACCTGTGATGTTATACCCTGCTCTGTGTTGCCATCCTCAGCTGACTGACATGCCCAGAGAGGGAAAGAACAATGTGGTGCAGCCGCGGGTAGGTCTGCATCCTGTTCTTTCTACCCAGGCCGTGTGGACAGCAGCTACACACGGAGACAATGGCTTCTCCACAGAAACCTCTCGAGAGTGACAGTAGGTTTCCCTTTTCAACACTGACAACCAAGGACTCTGTGGTTACCAAGAGCATGAGACTTTCGTATAAAGTCCCCAAAATCAGAGCTGGAGAGACTGTTCAGTGGTTAAGAGCACTGGTGGCTCTTAGAGAAGACCCAGATTCTGTTTCTGGCAACTATGTGGCTGCTCACAACCAAATGGAATTCTGGTTCCAGGAGATCCAACAATCTCTTCTGGCCTCCTCAGGCAAGTGCGTGCACACACACACAGACACACACAATAAATAAATAAATAAATAAATAGGGGCTGATCGATGGCTCGATGGTTAAAAGCACTTGTTCCTCTTGCAGAGGACCTAGGTTTGGTTCCAAGCACCCACATGGTGGCTCACAACTACCCATCACTCCCTTTCCTAGCAGCCACGGGCACCATGATGTCGTCTTCTGTACATATTTCTCTTATTGGTTAATGAATAAAACACTGTAGCCAATAGGGCAGCAAGCTAGGTGGGTCTAGGAGATGTGGAGAATTCTGGGAGGTGTAGGCAGAAGGAGTCGCCATGTGATCCTGGGAAGACAGGATACGAGTCAGGTGTTCTCCAGTAAGATATGACCATGTAGAAATACATAGATTAGTAGTTATGGGTTAATAATTAAGACAGAGCTAGCCAATAAGAAGCCCTTGTCAGCAGCCAAAAGCTTTATAACTAATATAGCGTTTGTGTGTTCATTTGGGACTGACCAGGCAAACCATCATACATGTAAAAATCTTAAAATAAGGAAATCTTTCAAAATTATATAAAAAAATTTAAAGTTCCCCAAGTTATTTTTGGACTAAGACTGAGAGGTCACGCTGGAGAAACAAGTTCTCGAAGTGACCCTCAGTGTAGGCACAATGCCTCTCAGAGCTGAGATACCATGTCCAAACAAAAGAAGCAGTCTAGCATATTCTTCATATGTAGGCCGAGGTCTCTGATCACCACATGCTTGAAACGTGGTTAAAAATAGGGCTCCACAGTTCAGAGTGACTGGTCTTCCAGTGTGGCTTCAATTCCACTGCTTTTTCCACCATGCTCATCCTTCCCTGACTCAGGGGTGGGTGTGCCACAGGCCCTGTGCACCTACCTCCCTGTCTCCCTGGGTTATCCCTCCAACTCGAGCGGATGGGTTATCTCTGCCCCAGGACTTGAACGAAAGACTGGACCGGTCTCAGCCACTTGAACTGATTCTTCCCTCACTTACCTGCAACTGCTCTGCCCTTCCTGGCTGGCCTTCTAGTGCCAAGTTTTGCGAAAAAGTTGAGATCTGATCAAATGAATGCTTCACATCAGTTATTTCCTTTATGAGAGAATGCCGTGCCTCGATTTCGGTCTGTACCTCGTCCTTACTATTTTGAGCTGCCTGAAGAAGTCTGAAATAAAGCATCAGAAAGCATCAGACCAGAGATCTCTAAAAGACTTCGCCAAAGATCATTCTTCCCCCTAGGAGAAAGTACCAGTTTTTACTGATTAATATACCAATTGTCCAACAAACATCAAATACAGTCAATCAATAGTCTCACCAAAACTTTCATCCCCAAGTGTCCCCTCTACAAATTCCAGCAGCCATCTGTAGCCCTGATGGCTCCAGGTCCCAAAGGAAGTGACATGTGGCATCAGTTATGGGTGGCCTCTTTAGAACAGGCAACCACTACCAGCCCATTTCTCTTCAGCTGATCCATTTCCCAAAGAGGCAACTGTGTGTGTGGTGATGGTGGTGGTAGTGGGGTCTTTCCCGAGAACTATTTTGTATCTGTCATGTGATAACACAATAGAAATCTATACTTGGTCTTCACCCTCTAGGTTGGAGATGGGGCTACTGATTTCCTTCAAGAGAAGAACACAGCGAAAACACTTCACCATGTAGCCCTGGCTAGCCTTGAACTTCCAGTGATCCTGCTGTCTCTACCCAGTAAATGTTGGGGTTATAAGTGTGTGCCACCGCACATGGCTGAAAATCTGTTCTGACATTTGGCCCTAGGCCTCATTCCCAAGACAGAGCTCTTGCACTAAGAGCTTGTCTCTTGGTGGACTCCTGGATAGCCTCCTCAGGTAAGAGCTAACCATGTGATTGGAGGGCTGGGACTATCTGCACCACACTTTTCAACCATGACCCTCCCAACCCACAGACAGGAGAGAGGCACTGAAGGCTAAGTTGACCATTACTGGTCAGTGGTATAACCATCATAAGTAACGCAGCCTCAGAAGCATGGAAACATCTAGGGTCAGAGTGCCTGGATTGCTGAACGGGAGAAGTGGCCACAGGTGTTAGAGGGGACAGGGAAGCTGTCCCATTCTTTAACCCTTGACCTACGCATCTTTTCCATGTTCTTCTTCATCTGTAACCTTTCTCATATCTTCTGTTAACAAACCAGCAAACCTAAGTGGCTCCCCAAGTCCTGCTAACTACAAAAGAGAGTTTTGGAGGAAGTTCCAAGAGCCATGCAGTCAGAGGATGGGTGACATCCCACAACTGTGACATTTGAAGCAGGGGCAAGTTTTGAGTGCTCAAAGTGTAGAATCTGGGCAAGTGATCATGTCAAAACTGAGCTGCAGGAACTGGGCTTCAGCTCAGAAATGCTTAGTGGGTGTGGGGAAGGAAGTGTTAAGTGACTATGAATGGAGAGCAAAACTGCTGCTCTCTTCCTGCAATGAGCACTGCTGTGGCTTTTTATAATAAACACAATTAACTACACATAATTTACAAGATCTCTAAAGGGGTTTGGTTAAATATATTATGACATATCAACACATAGACTATTACACAGATATAGGTTTAAATTGACAGTCAATGGCATAGGAGGCAAAACCAATCTGCTGATAAACAATTCAGCAGAATACAAAACAGTGTAAGTACTATAATTTCAATAATCACAGTGCAAAACAATAAAGCATGATTGGCAGTGTTTCTGCTGCATGGTGAGAGTAAAATAGACACATTCGTTGGTCTTTATAATTTCCCATTCTCAAAATTTCCTACAGTCAATAAGTATTACTAAAAAGTTTGCAAGCTATTCACACTTAGCAATATCAAAATAGAAAATGTGTATGTTTCCATTACAACCTCCATTTCTTGTGTCTCCTTTGTATCCATCAATGCCAATGCAGATTCTGTTATAGCATTTGTTATCATCTACCTTTTTTTTTTTCTTTTTTTTCAAGACAGGGTTTCTCTGTGTAACAGCCCTGGCTGCCCTGGAACTCACTCTGTAGAACAGGCTGGCCTCAAACTCACAGAGATCTGTCTGCCTGGGCCTCCTGAGTGCTGGGATTAAAGGTATGTGTACCACTGCCTAGCTCATTTTTCTATTCTCTAACTTTGTAAAGAAACCATCAAGACCATTTCCTTCTTGATCTTATAAGTCTTACCTGTTGCACCGTTCTTGCATAGACCTAATCTCTTGAAGTGCAGGGGTGGTTTCCACGGCCTCTGTACCTTCTGGTATGTTCTGGATACTTGTTATGCGCTGAAGAAGCAGGGCCAGCAGCAGCTGCTGCTTCTCCACACTCTCTTCATGCTGGCACAGAGAGTCCAAGAGCTGACAGAGTTCCTCTGTGGGAGCTGTGTCCTTTGTTTTGGAAATTTCTGGAAAGTCCTCCTGAAGATTCTCTAAAATTATTGCTTCTCGTTCAATCTAATTAAATGAATGGCAACAGGGAGAAAAGCAGGAAGATTTTGAGATGTGAAATCTACCTTGGCAAGCCTGGTTTCTGTAAACCCCCTCTTTAAAGCATTCCTAATGCCAGATCCTGGGTCAAAGTCATTATTTGTTACAACATTGGTCCTCTATGATCAAGAATCCTGTAGCTCCCAGCTACTGCCCATATAGATGTGTGATTCAGATGAGGAAATACTATTGTGAACGGGCTGGGGTAAATGCTATTGGATAAAGTGATTTATTTCCCCTTGAGGCTTCTGGCGGTTTGAGCAGTGTTCACATGAGAACTCCATGAGGTGGCTGGAATGGCCCCACCAGACTGCTTCCAGCATGAAGCTAGGCTACTCTTGGATGTGGAAATTTTTCTACAGGTCTCTTTTCTTTCACTTTGAATGCCTGCATCATGCTGTAAAACTAGACCTGGCAGTTCGTTACAGACCTGACGCTTTCCAAAGGGGGAGCTCCTGGGATCACTGAACCGATTGTGTTTCTCAACAACTGGTATGCACAAAACTCAGAAATACGTAACTTATTACACCACCTACCTGGAAACCAGGAATTCCACTGGCCCTGGACTCAGAATAAAGAAAAGGAAACAGCCTGAAAGACTCCTCAATCAGAGAGTTCTCTGCACTCCCAGCCCTACCCTCAAGCCCTGTGCCCATCTCTTTTAGCTGCAAGACTCATATATACCACTCTGCCCTACTACTCAATGTTCAAACAGTGACCTGTATTGCCACTATATAAAATACCACATGAGACAGCTGTATCAAGCTACAGTTTCATGCTAATCAGAACAGTGAGCAAGGCCCCGGATGTACCAAAGGGTGAGAAATTAAACCTATGAAATGCAAAAGCCCTAACATCAATCATTATAAACTTGCTGGGTCCCCAAAGTCTAAGGCATGCTTCTTTACAAATGTGAAGGTCAAGCTGGTCATTTTTTTCAATGGCTAATAAAGAGAGATTATCATGGATGGGGCTTCTTGGATCATGGAAGTAATACATGTTATTCTTAAGGTTATTGTTCAAGTCCGTTATCAACAATGCTTCTAATGCTTGCCAGGAAAGAGGAAACAAAGCATGAGTAACAGGCTGTGGCATCTGCTGTTCTGCCAGTTGTGTTCTATGATCTAGTGGGACCCCTGGTTGCTACAATATACCAGGTATAGAGCGAGACTTTTCCCTCCCTAAGAAACTCGGCTATGGAGTATGTACTTCCTGCTGTCTCAAACCTGGTTCCCAGGCAGGCAGCTACACTTAAACTTGATATTAGGATAGACCATTTCACACCTTCCTGCTTAAAACCAGCATGCCAACAAAGGAAACGCAATACTGACAGGCCACTGATGGTAGATCTACAGTTTCTAAAATGATTGGGGTTCAAAGAGCCTTGCCTGGAACCCAGAAGTTAATGGGAGAACCTGAGACAGGATGGGTCATGCCAGCAGCAGGGCAAGTGCTCAATTTGTGAATGGGTGACTGTCATCCATCAACCCAGGAGAATCCTGCTCAGGGATAAAAATGAACACAAAGGGCCCGAAGGAATTTTCATGGATGATGGAATTGCCTACTTTTTTGTAGTCATGTGACTACATACATTAATCCAAACGAAACAAACTTCATGCTAAATTGTTAAGCCCCCAAGCTAGAAAAACAGTCAGCAAAAAGGTTATGCACTGGCCCTTTCCCTTGGAAAAGTCTCTGTATCCTTTGGTGACTTTCCCTGGACATAAAATCCTAATAAAACCCTTTATAAATTTAAGGTTCATTGTATAGGTAAAGAAGAAAAAAAACTATAGCTGTAACACACACACACACAGTAAAGAATGAAAATCTTGGGACCTGAAGAAGTGGGTACAGATGAGGAAGTAGCTTTGAGACTCAACAGTATGAGAAGCAGCAGCCAGCTTCCCATTTCCAGTCATCTCTAAAGAAATAGCTTTCACAAAACCAGAAAGACAAATCTAGTATGTACTCACTCATAAGTGGATACCAGACAAAGAAAAAGATAACCAGCCTACAGTCCACAACCCCAGAGAGGTTAGAACCCTCTTTCAGAAACAGAGGGAAACAGATGCAAAAATTCACAACTAACCAATGGGCCAAGCTCCTGGAGTACAATTGAAGTGAGGGAGGAGTGATAATATGAACAAAGGAGTCAAGACCATGATGGGGAAACCCACAGAATCAGCTGACCCGAGCTAGTGAGAGATCACTGACTCAGGTCTGACAAATGAGGAACCTGCATAAGACGAAACTAGACTCCCTTCATATAGGTGACAATGGTGTGGCTGGGATAATATATGAGGCCACTGGCAGTGGGTCCAAGATCTAACTCTAATGCCCAAACTGACTTAGTGGAGTCCATTCTATATGGAGAAACCGTGCCCAGCCTAGACACAGGGGTGTAAGGGGTGGGGAGGTGCCTTGGTCCTGCCTCAATGAGATGATAGGACAGACTTAGTAGCCTTCCTAGGGGAGGTATTACCCTCTCTGAGGAGCATATGGGAGATGGGGGGGGGGAGAACGGGAGGGGGGATCTGGAGGAGAGGAGGGAGGGGGAACTAGGATTGGAATGTAAAAAATAAATTAAAAAAAAAATGAAAAAAAAATGGCTTTGCCCCAGCACAGCATGACCACCAAAGCATAGAATCATTATTCCAGAAGTCAGGGCAGGAATGTAAGCTGGTTCCTTGGCCCCTCTCTGGCTCACTCCTAGGCTTCTGCTCAGCTAGCTTTTTGATACAGCCCAGGCCCACAGTTGGCTGTGCTAGGCCTTCCCATGTCAATTGCCAGCCTTGACAATCCCTGACAGACATCATCACAGGCCACTCAGATTGGGAAAATGCCTCCATTTCGGCTTACCCTGATGACTCTAGGTTGTATAGAATTGATAACTGAAGCTAAATAGGGTATCAATAGTGGTATCAAGTACATTTAGTCTTAAAAAAATGTGTTATGTTGAAAGGGAAAAAAGTTAAGTCAAAAGGTAAATTGACAGGCGGTGGAGAAAAAAGCAAATTGACTTTTAATTTGGAAATTTATAAAATGAATGTTTAAGTTTTTTAAAAAATGTGCCTACTCAAACTGTTTAGTCCATAAAGATAATGAACAGCTCTATTACAATTGTTTAAAAACAGAAATGAATTGTTATGTATTGAATGGTTAATAATTGACTGCCAACTTGACAGGATCTACAGTCATCAAAGAGACAAGGCTATGGGCATGCCCATGAGGGAGATTATCTTGATTACATTAGTGAATTTAGGTGGGAGGTCCCACCCTCACTAAGTGGCACCATTCACCGGGCTGAGGTCCAGCTCAGCATCAGCATTCATCACTGTCCTCTTCCTGACTACAGATACCAGGTCACCTTCCTCTAGCTCCTGCCATCAGAAGCCATCATAGACTGTCCTCTTGCACCCTGAGTCCTAGTCAACCTTTCCTCCCTTCTGTAGCTTTTGTCAGAGTATTTTTATCACAGCGAGACAGATAAAGGCACCAATGGTGCCAGCAGAATCTTGCATGTATAGGTCCTCTGTGGATATAGGAATTGCATCATTTGAAGTGAATGAGTAAGAGCTGCATTAAGATCCTACAACAGTCTGGGGATGTAGTTCAGTGGCAGAGCGCCTGCCTGGCATGCACAAAGCCCTTGGTTTTTATCTCCAGTAACACACATATCCATATCCACAACGACAGAATTGCATCAGTTGACATACATCACATAACACAATATATAAGTTTGGAATCCTCTCTTACCACTTGTGAATTTGATCAGCATTGCCGAGTCTTGTTGACTTCATGTATTGTTGCTAGAACTCCCCCTCTGGAGAGGGGGGAATGTGAACATCTACCCCCTCCATCTACGGTTTTAAGGCAAACTCCCTCCTCCAAAAGTCCTAATAGCAAACCAAAGTACAAGTTCACAGAAGTTCGACCTGGGAACCCAATGAGATTATTGGACTTACTTACAGAGCACGTGTGAAGGGTGATTGAAGGGAGCCTGGCTGACCCCAAAGCAGCCCATCCTGGAAAGTCTTCACCCTGCCTGGGAGACGGCTTCAGGATCCCCACACAGAAGGAGTCTCTTCCCCTAAACTCCTCCAGCCCATACACTCTGGCTCCTACCCTAAACCCTGAGGGCATAAGCAATTAGGGCAGAAAAAACACAGAAATGGCTGAGAGGAGGGGCTGGGTGCTCCAGAAAGGGTTCATTGACCCTCCCCACCTGCTCCTTCCAGGCAGGAATGTCAACAGTCCACACCTCTTCCTTCTAAGGAGGGAATCTCAGCACTCCAGCAGGCACAACAGCAATGGATGCTAGCTAGCAAAGCACAGCTGCTCCCATGAGGATGGCTTGGCAGTCTAGCTGAGGATAGCCATCACATGGATGCAAACATCATACCTCGACCTAAGCCAGGACTGTGTAAGTGCTCACTTCAGTAGCTGTATTACTGTAACTATATGTTTGTAATTGTGTTGGCTATTGAAGAATACAATTTGTGGGGCTGGGAATGGAGCTCAGCTGGTAGAATGCCTGCCTAATGCACAAAGCCCTGCCCGGGCACAGCATAAACCAGGTGTGGTGACACACATCTGTAATCCCAGTACTTGGGAGGGAGGGGCAGAAAGGTCAGAAGATCAAGGTCCTGCTCAAATACACAACAAGCTGGTAGTGAGCCTGGGCTATAAGAGACTTTGTCTAAATAGAAATGAATTTTTATGATATTATAGTCTAATGTGATTATAATTAAGTGAAAAAGATTTAAATTAGCAGGCTATGACTTCAAATGGATATAAAAAAAAAAGCTTAGATTCAGCCTAGGTTTGGATCTGAATAAACTCTCCTTCAACAAGTATTTACTGAGTGCCCACTGGGTAAAAAGTATAGCTAGGCTGCCAGGTTATAATGGTGAGGAAGACCCCAACTCCAGCCCCAGTTCACAAGGCCTTCCCACATAGTAGGTCTGCAGTTGGGGCTCTTGAGACACTCCTTAAAAAAAAAAAAAACTAGTCAGTCCTCAGTTTCCCTATCTATCAGATGGTAATGATAGTTACTTCCTAAGGCCAACACAAGGATCTAGGAAGCACATGTATGAACTTGTTTCTCAGCGCTGTGTAAAGACTCCATGAGTGATGTCATTGTGGACAGGCTAGCAGCCCCAACAAAAGCGTAACTGACAGAGTTTCTTAAGAATCTGAACATCTGAGAAACTGTTCACTGATTAAGTTCCACCAGCAGCACTGAAATGACACCGATTTCAAGAATATAAAGTTGTAAGTAGGTTAACAGGATAGTGTTGAGCTCAGGCGATCCCCCACCAATTAAGTATGGACTTGTTACGTTTCCACATTCAGAAAATTCACCAGAAATGTTAAAATGAAGAAAAGAGAATTTTCAACTGGTATTCTGATTTGTACTTCATTTATTCCCAGGCACTACGGAAAGATGAGCAAATACTATGATCTCATGTGATTTTCTATTTTATTTCCTAATATATGCAATGCATTAGTCCTGAACCATGACTAAGGTATCACCTGTGATTGACATGTCACAGAGAGGTCTTCTTTGAGGCAGGTTTTCAGAAATGACCATATTTCATAGTTTTAGGTCCACACTTCACACTCATAACTAATTTCCATAGTTAACAATTGAGTTGATTTCCAACTTAGTCAGTTTTCATGCACATTACCTAGTTCTAACCTTTCATGTAATAAATGCAAAGAAGGTTATTTTTAAGGATTAACTCATCCTGGAAATGAAGATTTTTAATAAGAATTATCTGAGAGCTGAAGGGCTGGCTCAGCAGGCAATAGTGCTTGCTGTGCAAGTCTGGAGACCTGAGTTTGAGTCCCAAAACCCTGTAAAGGGGGAAGAAGAAGTGGACTCCAAGGAGAATTGTGGGACACCTAAAAAAGCATCACCATTATGAAAGAAGCTGAGGAATTTCTCAGAGGCTTTGCTAGGCCTGACCGCACAGACGTTCACAAGTGACGTTTACCAGATGTACAAATGAAAAGAACGTGACCACGAGGAGGAGGCGCTGGCCTCTCCTTTGAAGCTGCAGGGTTTGCGAGTTGAAAATGAAGGTCTCACCTCCTCGCTGATAAACTTCCACTCTCTCCTGAGTTCTCCACTCCACTGCTGCCACACTCTGGCAGCTTCCAGCAAACTCAGCCACCTCTCCCACAGAGCAGAGGCCACTTGGAGCACACGAGTGCCATCGCTTTCCGTGCACCTGCCTCTCAGGCATCGGAGGACCTGACGGAGGTTCACTAAATCGCCTTTGATTGACAGGAGACTTGCTGTTAGGGCCTTAAAGAAAAAGTGAGAGATAGGACAGACATGAGGTCTATGGGTTTTTTTTTTTTTTTTTTTCTGATATATCACTTTTAAATCTGACACAGTTAAGGATTTTTTTTTCTTTTTTCATTTTCTTTTCTTTTTTTTTTTTTTTTTTTTGGTTTTTCGAGACAGGGTTTCTCTGTGTAGCTATAGAGCCTATCCTAGCACTCGCTCTGGAGACAAGGCTGGCCTCGAACTCAGAGATCTGCCTGCCTCTGCCTCCCGAGTGCTGGGATTAAAGGCGTGTGCCACCAATGCCGGGCCTTTTTTCATTTTTTGAGACAGGGTTTTCTCTGTGTAACTGTCCTGGAACTCACTTGCTAGACTGGCCTTGAACTCACTGAGATCTTCCTGCCTCTGCCCCACAAGTGCTGGGATTAAAGGTGTGCACCATCACCATCGGGCCCATTTAGGAGTTCTTGATTTATTTGTTCAGTTTCTTTTTGGTAGATGAATGGCCTCGTCCAAATCATAATGACTAGCCAGGAGGAGTGGCAAATGCCTTTAATCCCAGCACCCAACAGGCAAAGTCAGGGTGATTGTCAATTCAAGTCCCGCCTCTGGCTATGTAGCAACTTTGTCTCAAAAATAAATAAATATGTAACTAAGAAACCTAAAGTATAACTGCAAAGCACCACAGATTCTGACAGATGAAAATAAGCAGAACCCAAAATTGTTTCACAAGCTGGGATGTATCCAAGAAACAGAGTGCTTGCTTACTGTGGTAACAACAATAAACAAAAATAAAGAAAATTCAGGCATGAAGGCTCATGACTGTGACCCCAACACTTAGGATAAGGCGAGGAGTAGAAGCAGGAGGGACTTGTGACCCAGGAGACTGTCTCAAATACATACATACATACATACATACATACATACATCTTAGTAACAGTATAGAAAGTGACCAAAATTTGACAGATGCAGTGGCTGTTCTGTCATGGATCCAGTAGCATAACTTAGAGTTTGTGGAAACATAAGTATTAGACATCAGGAAAGGGAAGGCTCAGAAAGGTGAGGTCTACAGGGCAGGATGCTATGGGGGAGGGGAGGACTGCACTTTAGATCAGCTAGAGGGATCAGAATCGTTCCCTCATCCCCCGCCTCAGCCTCTGGTCGGAACACTTCTCATAGGTGTTTGAAGATTTCTGTGGTTTACAGCAGAGCGGTGCCCTCTGCAGCACCACCTGCTTGTTCTCCTGGGTCTTTACACAGACTGTCTGCAGATTGGCGATCCATTACCTTGCTCTGATCCAGCCGTGCTAAAGCTTCTTTGTAAGACCTGGGCAATGGGGACATGGACTGTCCGAGATCTGTCTGCATTTTCCTGAGCCGAGAGCAAATTTCTTCTCTCATTTTTCTATAGCATCTGTAATTCTCTAGGCACCTGAAGGGGCAGTCAGAAAAAAAAATATTCAATTTTATTTCTCATTAATCCACCCCCAACACATAAAGAAAGGGGTGCTTTTCTGCCATTCAAGGCACCTATAGATAGCTTTAAACAGGCAGATACAGTTGTCCTCAAAAACCTATATTAGAGAGAGAAAGACTGGTCGAGAGAGAGACAGATTGAGAGTTTTTTTATGCATTACTAATGAGCAGTAAATAGGTTGAATTTGGGGAGACAGCTACATAATCCTTAAAGGGTCTACGTTGGATTCATTTGTTCAATTGCTTGTTTTAGAGAGTTAATCTCAAATATATAAAGAGTTTATCAGCATCAGGATGAAATCATTTGCATAGTAAAAGCCTTTTACACACAAGAGTATTGATTAAAACAGAAAAAAAAACCTGTATCTAACAAAAAGCAAGGTTAAGTAACAAACAAGTCATCACAGAATTTTATATGTGGATTGTGATTACTATTATAAAATATTTGTTACAAGGAAGAAAAGGACTAATGTTATATAGTAAAAAAATTAAATTTGGATAATTTATGTTTAGTTGTAATGTATTTTTTAAAACATTATTCAATTACATATACTAAGTAGGTACTGCCTAAATTGTCCACAGAGAGTAACTTAAAAATTCTGTTTTCGGGAGCTGGAGTGTAGTTCAATGGTAGAGCACATGCCTAGCACATATATGATGTTGACTTTAATCTCTAGTTAAAAAAAAATTAAAAATTTTGTAATAGATACCTTAAAAATAGAAACACCTGAAATCCTAACACTAATAACCCAGGAAGCTGAGGCAAGAGGACTGTCTGAAGTGTGAGGCAAAAGGCTACTTTCAAACCATCAAATAAAAAACTGTGTGTGTGTGTGTGTGTGTGTGTGTGTGTGTGTGTGTGTGTGTGAGAGAGAGAGAGAGAGAGAGAGAGAGAGAGAGAGGGGCACACACATGCGTTCATGCAGGTATGAGTGTCATAGCATGGGCGTGTGAAGGCCAGACATCAGTGTGAGGTGGCTTCTTTGCTCTCCATCTTATATTTTGAGCCGGTCTGTTTCTCTCTGTACCTAATACAGTATTAAAAATGCTTGTTAGGGGGACTGGAGAGATGGCTCAGAGATTAAGAGAACTGCACTGGCTGCTCTTCCAGAGGTCCTGAGTTCAATTCCCAGCAACCACATGGTAGCCCACAGTCATCTGTAATGATATCTGGGTGCCCTCTTCTGGCCTGCAGGCCGAACACTATACACATAATAAATTTTGAAAAAAAATAAAAGAAAAGATGTTACTTTTGTCATTACCCTTTACACTATCTATACATTTTACACATAGTGTTACATGTATCAAATACAAAATAAAAATTAAAACATAAAACTTTTAACATTTTTTTGGGGGGTGACTTTTTAAACCTTCCTATATTTCAATTTCCTCTGATGGGCACATTAATTACAAAGATAAGGAAAATGATGTTCTGCTGCCTGAAGGCATCCTGTAAGATAGGCGACCTACCTTCCATCCTCTGCCTCCTGAGCCTCCAGCACCGCCTTCAGGGCTGAGTTCTTAGAAGCTAGTTCTTGCAAAGTACCCTGAAGTTGCTCTTTGGCCTCAGGGCTGGAGATAGTCCCCAGGGTCTCAGTAAGGTTCTGGATGTCTGTTACTGCAGACTGCAATTCCTCTTGCTTACAGCGCGCGAGCTCCAATGATGTTTTGGGATGGTGAAGGTCCACTCTGTATGACAGAAGGATGGCTTCTAGGGATGTGATGATCCCAACTGCCCTTGTGACTATCTCATCATAGTGGGTTGCATTTTCATAGGCATCATTCAGGATGTTCTGGTGAATTGGAAATTAAACACAATTACACAATCTTCCAATGGGGGGAGGTTGTTACTTTCAAACATGGTGTAGTCACAGTCTCTGAGTCTCATGAGAGCTAGGTGCCTGTTTTACAGGGGGACAGCCTGAGATTAATGTTTAAAACTGAGTAACTCAAAATAAAAAAGTCACATTTTCTAAGAAATCTAATTTAAATTTAAAGTAACAACTCATTAATTTGTTCAGTTGATATATAATTCTGAACTCTGGAATTCATGCACCAGGCTATGAATTAAATAAAGCACCATATATAATGTATATAACCTTAATATCGATGGACAAATGATAACAGCCCCAAAGTTGGAATTCTTGTGTTTCAAATGAATTTTAATTATCTGCCACCAACTTCAGTTGAGGCACATCATTGAATGTCCCTATACCTCAGTCTTGTGAAAATAGCAAGTGAATTTAAAGATGTCAATCCGTCCAGCTCTAGTCAAATTACTCATGGGTTATACAGAGTGTTTCTTGAAATTATTAAAAGCAGTTAGAATTACTCAGCATTTCTTACTAAACTATTTAAATAGCAAACGAGGATTTACCATAGCACTTTACATTTCTGCAGTATTTACACCCATTATGTAATGCTAAAAAAAAACAAAAACAAAAACAAAAACAAAAACAAAAAACTGGTGACTTTCCCCATTCTACAGATGGAAGATAACGAGCTAGACAATGGCATGCAAGGCACCAGCTACCCACTATTGGTACACTGGGATCCTTCTAAGATGCTTGCCAACTACTAGAGGGGGACAGAGAGTACTTTAGAGTTGTTCTCCAACAGAACTCAGCAAGTTCCCCCAATAACCACTCCCCCTTGCTGTGTAGCAAGAAGGCAGCCACAGTTGTTTCATAAATAATAGGCACGGCTGTACCTCAATATAAGATTGTTAATAAATCAAGCACAATTGACAGGATTTGGCAATGGGCCTTATTTAAAGGATGCCGGCTGTAGACTTAGACAAATCAGTTTGAATCCTGAGTCTGTCACTGTACTAAGATGCCCAGAAAGAGCTTCATGCTTCTGAAATTCAACTTTCTTATTTTAGTTTTTTCAGGACTGGGAATTGAAACAGGGAGCTTTGCACTTGTTAGACAAGTACTCTGTCAATGAGCTGTACCCCTAGCCCTCAATTTTCCATTAAACAAGGCTAACAGCAGCAGACTTTATCTCTGACCCCCAGCACAATGTAAGTTCTAAATAAACATTAGTTGCCATTTGATGCCCTTCCTTCTAAATTTCTACTCCATATCATGTTACTATCATTAAATAAAACACTTGTTGTGAGTGCCATGGGGTTTAGGAGGGAAACAAAGATATTGGCTTCATCTTTTCTCAAATTTATGAGGCACTGCAGTTTAATTCTGAACGTGGTAAGTGGCTCACAGCCTTTTAGAAAGCAGTTCTGTGTTCTGGCAGAGAATTCTCCTTAGGGCCTATCTTCAGAAGTACTGACTGACATCACCTGGAACAAAACAACTACCAGCCTTTAACGCCTAATTTCAAAGACAACTTACTGTGCGTAAGTCAATGCTTTTGCTCAGCTCCATTTGAAGACCTTCGAGCTTCTGTAATTTTGCCTCGACGCCACTGGTTCTGGAAGCGGTTTCTTCTCTTTCCTCCTTAGCAACCCTCATGGCTCTAATACCAAATATTTCTGTTTGAACTTGCTCACCAAGTGCTTCCCAAGTCTCCTTTTCATCTTGAATATGTTGAATCCCCAAATGCACACATAAAGGCTTCTGTAGCCGAGACTTTATTTGCTTTAAAACATGCAGGGAATTTTCTAGTTTATCCTGGAAGGCCTTTTCGTCCACTCCCTTTGATTGCAATTCTAGCAGCATGTTCTGAAGATCCTCTTGAAGCCTAGCGTGTTCTTCTGCAGTTAGCTTTAGTTGCAGCATCTCACTCTCTTTGAAGGAGTCATCAAAAGCCTCACTTTTGCTTAATTTCTTCATTATCTCATCACGTAAGCCTTTGGCTTTTTCAATTTTCTGAATCAAAATTTGTGCACTGAGCAGTGTGCTTTTGGGTGACTTATTAGGGACTTTCAGTAGTGATTTGGCCCTTTTCTTAATTTGCAAGTCCATACCCCTTATCTTACTTAGCAGCGCTTGGTACCTGTCACGTGCTATTAAAAATGTGTCCAGCTGCTTAATTTTTTCTTCCAGTTCCCTTTCTCTTTCAAACACTTGGGTTTGTAACTGTTCAAGCAGTGAGCCATCCCAGCCTAGCCCTAAAGAGTCAAATACTTCTTCAGATGTCAACACTTGTGAGATGTTGCCTCTGACGGCAGCCAGCTTGTTCTTAATATGGCAGAGTTGCTCTTTGGCATCCTGCCGGATCTCCCCATGAAGCGGGAGAAGTTCGCTGAGCTGGATGCTCTCAACCTCTTTCCGAAGCACAGCTGTTTGTTCATGGAATTCTTGGTGAGTCTTGATCTTGCGCTCGACTTCGTTACAGTTATTCTGGATGCAGCTTTGTGCTCGGCTGGTCCTTGTTTTGAGGTTTTTCAACTGATCATCCAGAAATAATCTCTCAAACACATTTGCATCCTTGTAGGCATTGGTGAGTTCCTGAAGATGTGTTGAGATCACACTCTCCATCTCTCTCAGTTGCTGCTGGGATGCCTTCAAGACGGCCCGGCTACGCTCCAGCTCAGCTTCCGTGGAGGCTTTGTCCTGCGTGGGAACCATCAGCGATTCACTTTTTTCGAGCGCTAGCTTAGCGTTTCCTATTACTGCAAACAATTTGCTTCTTTCTTCCAACTTCAATTCTAGTTGCTGTGACCTCTGAGTTGACTTTAAAAGCAGCACTTGGTATTGATTCTGCAAATCCTCCAGGAGAGTATTTAAACCATCATTGTCACACGCTGCAAGGCTGGGTGTGGTGCCTCTGACCTCTTCCACCAGCAGCTCCACCGCCTGCTGCTTACCCAGAATTCCATCGTGAATCAACTTGCACCTTCTGATCTGAGATAGGATGTCGTTGGGGAGGAGGGCAATGGGGACATTGAGCTCTGCCAACATGTTCTTGACCCATAAGAGAGTCTCCTTTATCCTGTTCTTTAGGTCACACTTCTTAACCCGATTTTCTACCTCTCGGTTTAATGGCTCCAGTGCCTCCAGCTGAGTATTCAAACTATTTAATGCATCTTCCAGAGTTTCCTTTTCCCTTTCTCCCCAAAGTCTCTTCATCTGAAGCTCTGCTTGTCGCTTTAAACCAGAAAGCTCATATTTGATTGCCTGGAGCTCAGCGGCTGGGGCAACCATGTCCAGGCTCCCCTCCTGCTGCTGTGGAGAGTTCAGACGTGGCAGGAGGCACTGTTGCTGCTGATGCAGAGAAACCCCAATGTCCTGGGCCTTCTTCTGGAGGTAGGTAAATTCACTATGTTCCGTGGCTTGCTGAAAACACTTCCTGTGAGCCAGCCGCTCCACAAGTTCCCACCCACGATCAAGTTGCTTGATTTGGCCCTCCACCAGCTTTTGATCCTCGGCGCTCAGGAGGCTGGATAAATGTGCCCATTCCGCATGAAGCTTGCTCAGAGAGCCTTTTTCTTTCTCAACTGATCCCAGGAACTTCTTGATTCTGCCCAGATAGGCTGCACTGTCTAGGGAGCATCTAGAAACAGAATAAAAATGAATAAAAGGAAGTGAGCTGAAGAGAACACGGTGTGTAAAAATGCTCTGTAAATAGAAAGCCCTTCAGTCTAAGACAGAGAAATTACCACAGTATCCAAATCCCTTGTTACCACCCTTCCCTTCCACCAAGAGTTGCTAATCGTTTTTAATATAAAATTATTTTAAGGGATATTACTGAAAATAAAATATATTTAGATATAAGCATAAAACAAAAATCTTTATGATGAGGAATATTTACACGTTAAGATTACATATCTTAACTTAGATCTTACAATTTAATTATATATCTACTACTTGGTATTTTCAAGGCCAAAGGGAATATTATTATTATTATTATTATTATTATTATTATTATTATTATTATTATATGATGGTGGAGGGGATGACTCATGTCATAGAATGTATGGAGAGGTCAGAGGACAACTTTGTGGAGTTATTTCTCACCCCTTCTGCCTTTTATGTAGGTTCAGAAAATTGAACTCAGGCCTGGTAGCAAGAGCCATCTTGCTGGCCTCAGAATGCATACATTTAAATGAAATAATTAATATACAAAATATTCAATATGTAATAACTTAAATCAATTATATTGGTAACAGGCAACTATATACATGTTTCTCTCCATCCCATAGTTGCAGAATAAATTATTTTTAAAGAGTAATGAATTCCATAGAACTTACATATATACATATAAGATACTTATTGTTTAATAAATTGGGTATAAAACACAGTACTCAGTAACACACACACACACACACACACACACACACACACAGAGCATGAATCCAATAAAGTTTTCTTAAATAGCTTCTGCTAAGGTTTGAATGCCTATGCTAACCCCAAACAAATTCTTATTTTATTGTTGTTCTTTGATGGGGTTTGTTTTCTTTTTAAAAATATAAACTTATTTGTAGGGTAGAGGACACTTGTGTGGGCAACAGTTCTGCCCATTCACCTAAGGTCCTGAGTGCCAGACTCAGGTTGCCAAACTTGGTGGCAAGTACCTTTACTACCAAGCCGTCTTTCAGGCCCCTTTATTTGCTTTTCTGAAACAGGGTCTCAGATACAGATGTTGCATGTTGAAAGCTAAATGACCACATAATGGTGTTAAGATGTAGGGTCTTTGGGAGGTGATGAACATCCCTAAACTAGAGGGAAGGTTCACCAGACATGAAGTTGGTCAGCATCTTAGAACTTGGAGTCGATTGCAACCTCGAAACAGTAATGATTGCTGTTCCTAAGCCACCTGGTCTGTGGCATTTTGTTAAAGCAACCCTGGAATCAACGTCCATGAATGATTTTAAAATCCTAATATCTTATACTTACGCTTTGAGGCCTTCTGCTTCTGCCAGGAAACTGTTCATTGAGGATTCAGCTGCAATCAGTTGGTCTTGAAAACTGTCAAGGAGGCCATACTGGCTTTCTTTAGTTTTCTTCCAAGTAAGAAGTGCCTGAAGCAGACTGCCCATGTGGTATGCTGGAGATCTGTCAGTGGGCAGAGCCAAGGCTCTTCTTTCTGTTTTGCTGAGATGTTGAGATTGTTCCAGAAGGTCAATGGCTGCTTTTCTCTCTTTCAAGTGGGCATATAATTCCTGCAGGAAGCCATACAAATCATCATGTGGGTGTGTCACACTCATTCCTCTTCCTCCCTGCCCTCCTTCATTCAGACAGCATCCCTATCCCATGAGGGAGTAATAAATACTTCATTTGTTCACATGACCTCTGTTTTACAAGAATCATGTTAGGATCTAGAACACTAGGTCGGCATTTACCATCTCTTAGGAGACTCCATTGTCTTCAAAGCCCTGTCATTTATACTGGAAAACTTGTTTTTGTTATTTCCATCTATCATCTTTTTTCCTGGTTTAGATACATGTTTACTGCTCTGTAGAGTAACCTGAAACATCAAAGATCATCTAGAGCAATGGTTCTCAACCTTCCTAATGCTGCAACCCTAAAGTTCTTCATGCGGTGTTGATCCCAACCATAAAATTATTTCACTGTTACTTCGTAACTGTAATTTTGCTACAATTATAAATCAGAATGTCAATATCTGATATGCAGATGGTCTTAGGTGACCCCTGTAAAAGGGTTGTCCAACCTCCAAAGGGGTCATGACCCCATTAGTTAAGAACCACTGATCTAGAGTTTCCCTTTTCAAAACATGGCCATGTATAGGATTTTCAGATTTGGTAGCTAAAAATATGTTGTTACTGTTTATCACCATAGTTGACAAGCTAAGGAGGAGGCCCCAGCATATGGATCATCAGGAAAAAACAAAACAAAACAAAACAAAACAAAACAAAACAAAACAAAAAAAAACAGAACCTGTCTGAATCAGAACACAGAGGACTGTGAAAGGCAACAGTGGTGAGTCACAGTCCCCAAACTCTCACTGAAGTTCTTCAGGAACTTTGTGGAACAGAAAGACGTCAAATGTTCATTGAACTCTCCCACTTCTTAAATGGTTGGCGTTCTACAACTTACTGATTAGTACATAATTATATAGTTACCAAACGGATCATCAGGCAAAGGTTAAATAAGACTTTTCACTCCATAGAAGCAAGGTTTTGGTAATTAAAATATATTGTATCGTACTGGGTAAACGATGCAATCATGCTGTTAGTGTTTTTCATGTTCCCATACCTCCATTCCTTTTAATTGTTCATTTCTTAACATAATGTCCAATTCTAAAGGTTGATTTTGCAGCTCGTTGACTTTCCACTCATCTTGGGTGTTTTGCATGCTTTCTTGAATGTTGAGGGAAAGTTGTTTTGACAAAATCATTTCCACAGATGAGTTCTGAAAACATAAAAAGATTAATTGCTGAATAGCCTACCTTCCAAATGAACCACTTTCATTTTTCTTGATTAAAAACCATTCCAGTTGCTTCTATTTTCTCAGATTAAAGGCTTTACAGAGGTATATTTGGGTACTAGGAAAGATGGGCTTTTCCCATGTAATAATTAATATCTGCATTGGTATGCCTTCTCCCAAGATGAAACATTTTTGCTATGATAAAATGGAATCTAGAGTTGATTCATTATATACTGAAGTATAATACATAATCTTAAATAAAACAGCTATGGAAGAGTCAACAGTTCCCAACTTACGCTTAGTATTCATGAACTGAAGAGAACCATGCAAATAGTAGGTGCTCATTTTTACCTATCAGGAGTTCAACACAAGTGGGTAAGTATGGAAACACCAAGAAGTCATGATACTAAGAAGAAATGATGCCCTCAACTAGTTGGTAATGAAAACTACAACCTGGTGAAGGTGGAGATGGCTCAATGGGTGCACGTGCTAGGCAAGCAATCCTGTGTACCCAAGATCAACCTTACAACCTATGCAAAAAAGGAAAGCTGGTGTGGTAACATGTATCTGCCAATCCCAGTGACACTACCTCAGGATAAGAGGTGGAAACAGGAGAACTGTCCAAAGCTTATGGCCAGCTGGTCTGCAGCACGGAGTATAGCAGCAGAAACCAAGAGATCAGGCCTTGATAAGTTCAAAGGTGTGAAATGACCCCCAAACATTGTCCTCTGACCTCCTCTGGGGTACCCAAGTATCTGTTTGTAAGCATGTGTGCACATACCCCCATAACACACTAACTTAATGGATAAAAACAATAAAAACTTACATAAGGTAGGAAATACTGAGTACTTTGATCATTTTTGAATGTTTTAGGAACTTGTGGTTATCAATGGGGCATTATGTTCACTTCTTTTTCAACAAGTAGTTCTTTTTTGACTTTATTATTTTTTATTTGTGTGTATGTGTCTTTGTGTGTCTGTGTGTATACACATGTATGTGTGTGGATATCAGATGATAACCTGCAGGACTTGTTTCTCTCCTTCTGGTCCCCATGGATTGAACTCAGGTCTTCGGGTTTGACAGCAGGCACCTTTACCCACTAAGTCATCGCTAGAAACATGTGATGAACACTGACATGTACCAGGCACCATACCAATAATCTTGTAAGTAGATGGGAATGGAGACAATGCTGAGGATGAAGCATTTGCCCGGCCTGTTCAAGGCGAGACCACCCAAACCTCATGAAACAAAACACATGGACAAACCAAAAGCAACCAGCACTCTCCAGAATGCTACACTATGTTAACAATCGGTGACACTAGGCAGGGAGATAAATCTGAAGCAGTTCCAAAATTAAAAGTTTACATAAAATAATTCCTGCCTGAGTTTGACCAGCTCTCACTGGTGGAGAATCCAGGAGTCTAGAGCACCCGTTATTTTGAAATAACACTGTATAAATCACTGCTCTGAAATGTGACAAATAATTGCGATTTTTGCAAGTTTCCTCCAGTTTTGAAGCTCTAATTCACAGGGGCTCTGGTGAAAACCTATGTATAAGACAGCCTCACAGGAAGCTGGAAAGGAAAGGGCTGAGCCACACTGATGCTGGTGGTGCCTGCCTCCCCTCACTTCCTCAGAAACCTCCACAAGTGCACCTGGACACAAGGGAGGCTGCACCAGGCACTAAAGACCAGGCCCCAGAGGGACTTATCACTGCTATCCGCCAAGAATTCAAAGCACCTAACTCTTACCTGATGAGCTGGTGCCCGAGGGCCACTGTCACCAGGATGTCACAGGCAACATTTGTAATGTCAGACCTCGGTGGTCAGATACAGTATGTCATAACACTTTGAATCATCTCCCCAAACCATTTCTCATTGACTCCCAAAGCCATTTTCACCCATGACAGGAAAGCCAACAGAGTCCCTCAAACGAACATTTCAAACGTAACAGGCAACATTCCTTTGGCTCATGCCAGGGAGGTTAGAACCCAGCTTGGGCCCTGATTGGCTCCTGGAAAGTTCTGTCACTTCCTCATGCCCTGCCCACTACTCTCTGCTCTACTTTATTTTGACTGAACATATTACTATGAAACATTTTATCCTAAGGCATAAGACATGTGAAACATATATAAAAGAACAACAACAAAAACCTCCACATGACTGAAAACAAAGATTAAAGTGATATAATTTTCTATATTAAAGAAACTTAAAGCCCTCTCCAATATCTCCCAAAGCAAACACTGTCCTGTAGCCAAATATACATGCTGTCATCTTCACAATGTTCCAGTATTAAATAATAACATATTAGTTTAAATTAACATATGATAATGAAAGTAATATGTTATTTTAAATTCTTACAGAAATTAAGGCCATGTATGTATCACTTTTTAATTTGTCCCATTTCATATATTTTGAAAAATCTAACAGGTATACATTAACTATGGTTTTTGTGGATTTGTTTTGTCCAGTGAATGACAACTTACTGTTAGACTACTCTACTAGTTTAATTTCTGTTACTGTAACAAAACACCCCAACAGAAAGCATCTTACTTTTACTGTAGCTCATAACCACGAGTTATAGAGGCAGGAGCCTGCAGCAGCGAGTCCAGTCAAGAGCAGAACTTAATCAAGACATGTATGCCTGTCGCTCAGCTAGATTTCTCTACTCTTACATGGCCAGTCAAATGCCCTCCCCCACATTCAGGATGGGGCTTCTTATCTCAATGAGCCCTACTAAGGACACTTCTCACAAACATGCCCAGAAGCCACCCTTCCTAGAAAATTCTTCATTGAGACTCTCCCAGGTAATTCTAGATTATATACAGTTGAAGCTTTTAAACTGACTGTCACCACTATGAGCAATAGTATCAATGCTTCCCGACTTCCCCACTATAGATGCTGCTGTGACAAACACTTTACAGTTCCCGCATGTACACGTAAATTTCTTTTCCTTTTTCCTCTCTGGTATGTTTGTGTAATTTTTTTTTTCACTTCTATTCCAGGCCCCTTGGGTTTGAAATAGGTCTCACTGATGCATGAGTTTCTTCAGACTATTTGTCTAGAATAAAATTACTGGTCTAGTCATAAAATACAACCCATTCGATTTTCAGTAGACAGTTATCAATTTGTCCTCCACAAATCTATAAAAGTCATAGTTAATGTATACCTGTTAGATTTATAATTCTATTATAATCGGTGTTGATCAGTCAAGAAAGCCAAGGCAATAATAATAATGTCACTATCCTTTTTCCCAGTCAGAGGAGATTGTCCCCTGATTATGATACACTACACAGTGACAGCCACTATTCCTAACTGCCCAGCAGGAGGATACATGTCAGACCGTCTCTGGAGGCTGTTTTCTTTCTTCTCAAAGCCTTCCAACATGAAGCAATGAGAAACAATTCGAAGGGTAAACATAACCATTAAAGGCAACACCAGGGGCTGCGGAGATGTTGTAATGGCTCAGTGGGTCAAAAGCACTTGCTGCACTAGCACAAGGATCCACAGAAAAAGCCAGGTACCTATAACCCCAGGACTGAGGGAGAAGAATGCTACAGCTTACTGGTTGCCAGCATGGTAGAAAACAGGAAAGATCCAAGTTCAGTGAGAGTCCCTGTCTCTGGAGAATAAAATAGAGAGCCATACACGACACTCAGCATTTTCCTCTGGCCTCTGTACACACATATATACCACACAGAAACATATACAAAAAGACAAAACCAAAGGCAGAGCAACGGTCCCCAAGCTGCAGTTTTCTCTCATGTGACTATTAGGATACAATGTCTAACATGTCTCTCTCTGTGACTTTGGAGGCAACCCGGCACCTCTCAGCCCTCATCACTGTCACTTTGCTGCTCCAGCCACAGAGGTCTTAAGATACTGAAATGCCTCCCAGTGTCTCGCACCCATCCCTCTGTCCAGGGTTACCCATACCCAGCTCACCCCAAACCCTGGCTCTGCATCTGTGTTCACATGTTTCTTCCTGCAAGAGGCCCTCCCTATCGTACCATCCAACTCCAATAACTTTGCTAAAGACTAATAGGGAGGATGGCTCCCTTCCTAAGCTTCTGTAACTGGACTCTTCATTTGTTAACTTATTGATTAGTGTGTTTCCCAGTCTCCAGCTAGAAGATCTATGAGAACAGAGGCCATGTCTACAT
This sequence comes from Cricetulus griseus, assembly GCF_003668045.3. Lineage (NCBI taxonomy): Eukaryota > Metazoa > Chordata > Mammalia > Rodentia > Cricetidae > Cricetulus > Cricetulus griseus. The sequence continues at coordinate 127,526,891 of NC_048598.1, forward strand.
TTGACTCTTTGTTGCCTGTTTAATCATTTTGTTTTGTTTTGTTTTGTTTTGACAGAAGGGACACAGACATGAACTCAAGTTAGATGAAAACCTAAGAATGTTTTGAGCTTCTTTTGGCTGTGAATAATGAATTGCATGGAAAGAAACTGAGGAACGATCAATCAAGCAGTCGATTAGCCATTGGGTAGCAACAATGGAGCTGGAGCATGGGTGTGGCTGAACGACAGTAGAGGTTTGAAGGAAATATTGGAAGTACCCATACTCAGCAAAGGTCGGAGAGCATGTGAGAGCATATATATATATATAAATAAAAGCTATTTGAATTCATTTAACCTCACATTTGCAGATCTTATTTAGACCCCCAACTTTCTGTCTGTACATCCCCTTAAGTAAAACAGTGGGACATAGTTTGAAATGTCAGACTAAGAAAGGATGCCCAAGTCCCTGCCCCAGCTCTGCTGGACTTCAACCCCCTACCATGAAAGCTAAGGGTTAGGACTGACACTTTCTTTTGGCTTTTGAGACAGTGTCCGTGTAGCCCAGGCTGTCCTCCAACTGTCTGCGTAGCTGGTTTCCCTTGTACTCCAGATTGCCCCCATCCACTCCCAACTGTTCAGACTATAGGCACACACTGCCATTCCTAACTAAGAGACATTTCATAAGGTTCCTTTGAAGCCTTTGGATCATGTTCTCAAATGCTGAAAGACATGCTTTGGAGATCACTGGTTCTGAGAAAAAAAAAAATAAACCTTGGATTGTGAATGTCTCTAAGACAAGAAGTAAGACTTTAATATTGGCCAGAAGAGCAAGGAAGTATGCTTGCTAGGGAGAGTGGACACAAGCCCCCAAAAATGGCTTCTCACACACTCACACTCACACACACACACACACACACACACACACACACACACACCCAACACACACATACGCACACCCTCCTACTAAGATTCCAGGATAAACAACAGGTGACACAGACTTCACTCACTACAGTATTGAACCCTACCCTCACTCACTACATGGCCTTCCATCCTTTCTAACCACTGACTCCAGCCATGTCCCTGGCTTGCTTACCTGTTGTTGGAGGCCTGGTACATTTGGCCCATGTGTATGACCATTTGTCTTCCAGGATTTATCTACATATGCCTCTTATACATCAAATTATAAATGCTCACAATATTTTTCGAAAAGAACTGAAACCCAGTTATATGTAGTGAAGACAAGGAAGTTAAAAATAATTACAGACAAAAAGTTTTGGGAATTTCAAAGCAATTATGTCACATAGATTGCCACTTGGGAAGAATGGGACAAGAAAGATCATTAAGTGTCAGTCTTGATTATCTTTGGAAAAATAATAAATTAGGAATGCATGATTTTCCTTGTTTTTATTCACTGTGATTCATTTACTTTTGATAATAGATACAGTCCTAGGATACTAGACAACGCTCACTTTTTACCAGCTCTTACTGGATAATTCACTTGACCTTTGCAGGAGGGCAGGAAAGGGGGGTAGTTCTGTCTGAGCACTCCTAACAATACTTAGGTATCACATTCATTAAAAATACAAAGCATGCTTTGAATGGGCACCATCAAAACCCTTCTCCCTTTCTTTTTGCCTCTTAGCCTGTCTTAATCACACCAATATTAAGATGAGGTCAACTGAAAGTCCCAATCTAAAATACCTCGTTCCATCTCAATAAAAATCTGAGCAATAGATTCAAATGTTATCGCAGTGATTTATAGCAGGCACAGCAATACTTTCAACAAAACTCAAATCAATGTTATTTAATAAGGGGAAATATTTACTACCCAGAACTACGAAAGAAAAAGACAAATGGGGGGGGCAGACAGAAATGGGGGACAAAGAGGAGTAGATGGAGTGAAAATTGAGGGGAAAAAAGCTGTACAAAATTCTTCTAGAGAATATTTAAAATAATCTGTCAAGGGGCTAGAGAGATGACTCAGGGTTAGGAGTGCTTTCTGCTTTGTTGTGATGATCAGAGCTCAAATCCCAGCACCTTTATCAGGTTGCTCTCAAACCCCTCGAACTCTTGGGAGGCAGAGACAGGCGGATCTCTGTGAGTTGGAGGCCAGCCTGGGCTACAGAGTGAGTTCCAGGACAGCCAGGGCTACACAGAGAAATCCTGTCTTGGAAAAAAAACAAACAAACAAACAAAAAAACCTGATGAAAGTTTCTCAGGACTCCAAAATGGCATGTAAGGTGAATGTTAATGAAATGTTTAGTATTAGATTTAAAGCTGTATAAATTGTATCTTCATATTCTATGAGAACAATTAGCATAAAAATGGGTCTCAAAAAATGCTTTACATGATTTATCTGTGTGTGAGGGAGGCTGTGCATGTATCACAGCAAGCACACGGAGGTCAGAAGACAACTTTCTGAAGACCAGGTGGGCCCTGGGACTCTAGCTCAGGGCGTCAGGTTTGGTGGCAAGCAACTTTACCCACCCAAACATCTCACTGGCATTCAATAAATGTGGGTAATGAATCAAGGGCTTACTTTTGTTATAACAGGTATTTGTTTCATTTGCCTTTGTCTTACGAGATCGGGTTTCACTGTGTCGCCTATTGAAATAGCTGGGACTGTTAGGCTCTGCCAGCATTCTTACCATAGTTTGGGACCAATCAACTTAAAATAAATTGTTACTTCATGTACCCTGTGTGTTCATCACACTGTGACACCCACGAAGTCATTCACACTGAGTTGTGGCATGCGCTTCATTCCACCTGGATCTTATCATCTACCAATAGATTCGATCTTTGATCTCTTCCACCAGTGCTGCTGTTCAGTATTGACATTGCTCTGACCTTTACATAGTACCATGTTACATATAATGAGAAGATGGCCAGCACCGGTGGTAGAAAAATATGAAATTCAGATTCAGGAGAATGTCACATTACAAAAGAAGAAAGCACATTGCTGCAGAATTAAAACCAGTTTTTCTGTAATCCAGACTTAGTTATTTGAAGTCTGTGCTGGCTAGTTTTATGCCATCTTGATACAAGCTAGAATCACCTGAAAAGGGGGGAAACTCAATTGAGAAAATGCCTCCACAAGATCCGACTGTAAGATCTGGCTGTGGAGCATGTTTTTAATTAGCAATTGATGGGGGAAGGCCCCGCCTACCGTGTGTGGTGCCATCCCTATGCTGGTGGTCCTGGGTTCTATGAGACAGTAGGCTGAGCAAGCCATGATGAAGAAGTCAGTAAGCAGCTCTCCTCCATGGCGTCTGTGTCAGCTCCTGCCTCCAGGTCTTTGCCCTGTTGGAGTTCCTGTCCTAACTTTCTTCAGTGATGGACTACAATGTGGAAGTGTAAACCAAATTAACACCTTCCTCCCCAACTGGTTTTCAGTTGTTGTGGTGTTTCAGCACAACTAAAAAGATAAAGTCTTAAATTCCTCTAACTACTCTGAAAATCAACAGAACAAACCCTCCTTTCAGTGCACCACCATAAACTCTCATTAATTCTTATCATTTAAGATTAAATTGAAGCTTAATAAAATTAAAAGTCATTTTTGGATGATGATTTTTTTTTGTTTTTTTTTTTTTTTTTGCAGTTTTCAATGTACTCTATTGAATTGGGCTATCCTGGCAACAATGTGAACTCAGCAACTAGCCCGCTTCCGCAGTACCATGTGTTTGGACTGTATCTGATCTCAGGGTTAAGAGCACTTGCTGTACAATCATTATGACTGGAGTTCGAATCCCAGGGCTCAGGTAACAAGCTGGGTGTGCTGTGCAGTCTTTAGCACCACTCCCTGAGGGGCAGAGATGGGAGGCTGGCTGAGGCCTGCTGGTTTCCACCCTGGATGAGGAAATGGCCCTGCATCAAATCAAAGGAATAAATGGAGACTATAGAGGCCTTCTGTGCACATAAAGAGGGGTATGTGTCTGAACACTACACACACATGAACATATACATGGATTCAACACACACACACACATACACACACACACACACACAACACACACAAATAAGTAAACAAACCTTTCAAAAGTGTAGTACATATAACATTTTAAAAAAGAAAGAGCCACAGGAAAACACACTTCTTCCTTCTCTGAGGAAATTCAGCTGCCTAAGCACTGGTATTTTCTCACTAATGACCCGGTAGCATTCGAAGGTGTACTTGCAGTAGAGTTAACAAAAGAAGAGAAAGGAGCCTATTTCTTTGCAGCACTCTCTGATTTCATTTACAAAATTGACCAAATTGGGGGGTGGGGGGAGGGATGAGCTCTGGGGAAATGGCTACAGTGCATTTTCTTTTCTTTTGCCTTTTCTAATTTGCCTTTGTGCTCTTGACCCAAGAAACTATATCTGATTACAAATCGGTGAGAATAATCAGCCTAAATTGATGACTGACATTTGAACAGACTGCACAGTAATATTTCACCACGGAAATCTGGACCGTTTTCTGAGGGCTCTTTTGACAAGAGAGCCTCATAAATAGCCTGTCCTTTTGAGAACTTAATTAGGAAATCAGAATGCTTGATTCGAGACTCTTTTGAAAGAGGCACACCTCTTTACTCTCAGACTCGGTGTCTACAGAGCGCAATCACGGCACTTACCTCGTTTGTTTCCCAGGTTCCCTCTGACTTGCCCGCTGCTGCTGACTCCTGAGTGGGCTCAGGCACATCAGAAGTGGCCAGCATCTCTCCACCTGGCAGAGGAAACTTTGCATGTTTTTCTGTGGAGCCTTTGGATTCAAGGATGCTGTTGAGACCATTTTCAGTCTCCCGCTTGGCAGATTCAATTCTCTTTTCCAAATCCTTTTGTTTACACTTAAGTGATTTTATATCATCTTTAATGATCTTCTGTCCTGCTGAAGATGTGTTTTGCTTGATGGATTTTGCTAATGCAGATGCCTTCTTTAATGCACCGCCTTGGAAACGGAGTCCACTCTCTAGTTCCTAGAAGTAGAGAAAAGGCTGTTGTAAAAAGTATTGCCATTCAGATCTCAGAAGGGTTTGTTGACTTTTTGTAAATCACAAAGTATTCTGCTTCACTAATATGAAAACATGTATTTATAAGAAAAGAAAGTGTCAATACTTCAAGGAAGAAACTTGGATGGAAATTATCAAACTACTGTGGCATCCCACATCAAATTCTCTAAGAGATTTCATAAGATGCCAGGGAATTCATAGCAAATAATGGGGAAAATGTTCATAGCACAGTTTGTAAAATACAGTAGGCATTCACTGGATATATTCCACTTAAGAGACAGCCTCTGGGGCTGGAGAGATGGCACAGTAGTTAAAAACACTGGCTGCTTACAAATGTCTATAAATACAATCCTAAAGACCAACTCCCTCTTCTAACATTTCTGGGCCAGAATATAGGCATGACCACATCTACTAAATAAAAGATGTATGTATGTATATATGTATGTATGTATGTTTGTTTGTTTTATGGAGGTAGATAGGATTTCACTATGTAGTTCCAGCTGGCCTAGAACTGGCTACATAGACCAGGCTGGCCTTGAACTCACAGAGATCTACATACTTTTGTCTCTAGTGCTGGGATTAAGAGTATGCACCACCACGTGATTTATCTATTTTTATTTGATAGGTGTGGGTGTTTGCATGTATCTGCATTATACCAAGTTTCAATCAAAAAAGGAATATTCAGGCTTTTCAAAACTCAAACATGCACCATGGAAAGTATCAGAACAATAAAGAGTCCATTGGGATGCCCATATCGATCTAATGCTTGTCTTTAAAATTGAAAGCTAATTCTATACACGGCACTACTCAGGCCTGCTGCATTGGCTGAACAAGCAGTGAGAAGGGTGTTTTGCAGATGTAGGTAAGAGCACTGATCCCCACTTGAGAGGGATGCTTGGTGCAGGAGAAATAGGAACGTAAAATCTTACAAGGCTCTACCATTAGAGAGAGGTTTTTATTTTTCCTTTTCTCCTCTTTCTTTCTTTCTTTCTTTCTTTCTTTCTTTCTTTCTTTCTCTTTCTTTCTTTCATTGATGGGGAATGTACTGGGTATGTTCATCTTATTGATTATTGAATAAAGTACTTGTTTGGCCAATGAAACAGCAAGTTAGACGGGACTAGGAATCAAAGAGGATTCTGGGCAATGTAGTAGAGAAGTGGTGATCCAGGCAGGAAGTGACATAGCAAGGAGACTCATATTTAAGCAAAGAGAAACAGGAAGTGTTCTTCTTTCCCCTTCGCTTCCTCCAGCGGCGGGAAGTGAGCCACCGGCAAGAGAGGGCGCCAGCAAAAGGCATCCTCTATAAGTCTTATAAAATATATAGATTTACAATAATTAAGACTGAGTTAGCAGATAAGAATCCTAGTCATTGGCCAAGCGGCTTTTGAACCTAATACAAGTCTCTCTGTGTGTTAATTTGGGCCCTAACTCAGGCGGGCGCCTGGCGTAAAGCACACATGTGGCAGTGGGGCTCGGTGGCTTTTGGTGGAAAGATTTATCATAACATTTCTTTCTTTCCTTTTCTCCTCTGAGACAGGATTTCTGTATGTAGCCCTGGCTGTCCTGGAACTCACTCTGTAGACCAGGTTGGCCTCAAACTCAGAGATTTGCCTGCTTCTGCCTCCTAAGTAATGGGATTAAAGGAGTGTGCCACCATGACCCAGCTAAGGGAGAGCTTTAATATAGTCCACCAGAATGAAAATTGGCAGGGCAACTATTATACAATGCCCATTCGCCCAAGATAGAGAATGCAAACTGGAACATTTCCCCAAGGCCATACTATGCTGTCTTTATCATTTGGCTTCTCAAAATCCCCTGGAATTGTATTGTTTCTGAAACAAAGACTATCAGAAGTGACAGGCTGGTCATGGGTAGAATTATCCCTTCTACGTGTCCATTGAATCACTGTTCAATAGCTTCACCAATGGACTTGACCACTAGATTAGCATGTCCCCATTTATTCCCCAGACTACTAAGACCTTTCTAAATAACACTTGAATTTCCGTGGTCAAAGGTACTAAAACGTCAAGTTGTCATGAATATTGATTCCCTGCCCCCCACAATGTGTATTATGTTAGGACATTGCTCAATACCTGTAATTTCTGCATTTTGTCCTCAACCATTATTTGGTCCTTAGATGCATCAAAGAGACTGACAAACTCCTTGGAGATATCATCCAGTGTGGTGTTTAGGTCTGTGATACAAATCTGGTATGAACTATGTTCTTGAACATGACTCTCTAATTTTCGCACAGAATCCTACAAATAAAACCATTGACAATTAGCAAATTATATGTTTTCAGTCAGAAATTATATAATGTGATATATAATTCACACATAATCTATAATATATGTGATATAACATATAATACATATACATTGTAATATATACAATTCACATATAAGGTTTCACACTGAAACAAGAATATTCCCATAACTGACCCAGAATTGGTAGTGTTTAAGGTATGTCACTGTGAAATCCTCCATCTCCCCATAAAAATGACTTAATAAAAACATTTGTTCTTTGTGTGTTTTCTTGCCTTAATTCCCTTCCTAAAGACAATTTGTCTGTCAAGAGAATACAAAGGAAAATGACTACAGTTATAACATTAAATCACAAACATAATGAGTAAAGTTTTCTCTTATTTGTTGTTTTTAAACAAAGAGTCTGCATCTCAAAATAAGACTGTATGAGAGCAACCTGATTCCAGGTTCCTTTCCTTGGAATAAAAGAATCATAATCCAAAAGCAAACTATCTTCATATAATCTCCCTGGGATAAGGAAATCAGAGGACCACACCATATCAGACACCAGCAAGAAGTAACCTACAGAACATCCAGTCAAGTAGGCATTTGAATCCACACCCAGCTCTAGGTATTGGATAAGCAAGACTTCTTATCCAGGTAATCCTTACACTCAACCTGGCTTTCAATGTCTAAAGAATTAAAAACAGGGGTTGGAGAGATTGATCAGTAGTAAGAGCACTGAATGCTCTTCTAAAGGACCTGGGTTCAATCCCCAACACCTACATAGCAGCTCACAACTGTCTGTAACTCCAGTTCCATGGCAAAACACCAAGCACATAAAAAAATAAAAAAATAAACAAAACCAAAAAATGAAAAAAAGATTTAAAACCAGTTTTACTGAAAGAATGGACTCCATTATGACAAGGGAACAATTTATTTCAATCCATTTTGTTGTAGATCTCGTGGAAAGGTCCAAGGGAGGAACAAGACAACTGATACAAATTATTACGATGGATGGATGGATGGATGGATGGATGGATGACAGATGAGGAAGTAGATTAGTGGGTAGGTGGGTATATGAGTGGATACATGTGTTAACAGATGGATATATTGGATGATACATTGATGGACAGGGAGGTGTATAAGTAGATGCACTGACAGATGGATGGACGGAGGAAAGGATGGATGTGTTAACAGGTGGATAATGCCCACATTGCCATCCTTATAGAGATTCCTAAGGAACTTTAAGACATATGATTCCTGAAGAGGGGAATTATAACAACAGGAAATAATAAAACAATCAATACGCAATGGCTTCTTCTAGCAAAAGTAATTGGGTAGATTCTTGCCTTCTTGAGGGTTGGCATTTTCACATAAAACTGAAACCCACTGAAAGCTTTGGGTTCAGCAAAAGAACAACATCCACATACTAGTTCAGAGCAAGGATCCTGTGTGGTGACTGTTGCAGGCACAGGGATTGTCTCTGTTCATCTCACCTGGAGCTGCTGAAGAAGGCTTTCATGCAGCTGTTTTATTTCCAGCCATGGCTCCTCACTGAAGCTAGGGTTTTTAGTGCACTCCAAAAGGTAATTGCCCTGAGATTTTAGCTCTTCTAGCAAGGATGTCAAATCTTGGGCTTTCTGGAGGAATTTCTTGCAAATCTTTAACTGGGCTTGTTTCTCTGGCAAGCCAGGTTGTAGAGCAAGGCCAGCTTCCTGCTGCTTCTTCAGATCCCTGAGCATCAGCCGCAGGTCCTCCTTACTCTGCAAATACTTTTCTCCTTCTAGTACAAGCTTTTCTTGATGGCTACATGTTGCAAAAGAGTTTTGAATAGAAATGACAATAAGCAAAATGAAGGGCCATTTGGCATACTCTATTCCAACACACATTATTCCTAAGTGGAAATTAAATAATATGCATATTATTTCCAGGGACTGTTGAACACTCCAACCCTTTAACAGCACTAACCTTAGCTGAGAATTTATTTGAGTACTACTAAGACATAATTGTTACACAGTATTTCTTACAAAATAATGTTCTAATTTCAAACTACCCCAGCAATGTTTACTTTACTTAAATATATTATAAAGTCCTATTTTACCCTTACATAAAGCTGAAGCAAGTGGTGCTTGAGAAAAAAGAGAGGCCAGGTCTACAAAGTGCCTGCCTTGTAAGGTCAATCCCTAGAACCAATGTAAAAAAGAAACACTCAGGTGTGGTAGCATAAATGACTACCATCCAAGAGAGGCAGGTGGATACCTAGGGCTCACTGGCCAGCCAGCCTAGCTTACTTGAGAATCAGAGGCCTGTTGTGGAGTATTACTTTAACTAGGTAAAGATGTATTACATTTGTTTATGCTGCATTTGTTTAATAATACAAAGATTTGATGTTTTGCCTGCCTAAGATACCTGATTGTTCTAATAAAAAGCTGAACAGCCAATAGCAAGGCAGTAGAGGGGTAAGCAGGGCTTGTGGGCACAGAGAATAAGTAGGAAGGGGAATCTAGACTCAAGGGACAATGAGGAGAACAAGGGAGGGATGCCCCAAACCAGCCAGGCAGCAGCCAGCCAACCAGACACAGAATAGGACATACAGAATGAAAGAAAGGTAAAAAGCCCTGAGGCAAAACATAGATGAAGAGAAACTGGTTAAATTAAGTTATAAGAGCTAGTGGGAGGAGGGGAGAGGAGGACATGAGGGAGCAGGAAGGTTGAGTCAGGAGAAAAATAGAGGAGAGCAGGATAAGAGATACCATAATAGAAGGTTTAAAGAGAAATCTGGCATTAGGGAAATATCCAGAGATCTACAATGGTGACCCCAACTAACAATCTAAGCAATAGTGGAGAGGCTACCTTAAATGTCTTTCCCCAATAATGAGACTGATGACTACCTTATATGCCATCCTAGAGCCTTCATCTAGTAGCTGAGGGAAGCAGAAGCAGACACCCACAGCTAAACACTGAACCGAACTCCTGGAATCTAGTCGCAGAGAGGGAGGAGTGATGAGCAAAGGGGTCAAGACCAGGCTGGAGAAACCCACAGAAACATATTCAGGCATAAAGACACACACAAAAACTCACACACTCACACACTCACACACACACACACACACACACACACACACACACACACACACACACACACACAGTTTAAACAAAAAGAATCTTCACTAGAAATATGTTTATAGGATTCAGCCAATATTTATCAATGTTCACACATTTAAGAATTTCTTAGAATAAGATTTAAAAGGATTCATTAGTCCATAGTCTTCTCACATGCCAGGGAAGGATTAAGCTAAGAAGCAAAGAGGGAAGACAGAATCAATCTATTGCTAAGAGCCCTACTGATCAATGCACCAGCCAGAGTGACCCCCATCTCTCAGTTCTTCTGGAGACCACCATGGGTGCCCCTCACAGCTTCTCTCCAGTAGCCACTTTATCCAAACCCACGTGGCAGGCAAAACACTTGCTATGACTTCATTGTAAGGAAAACAGACAGCCTTTACCTTAGATATGTGTTGGCTAGATGGAGCGTATGGTTCCACTGGTTGCTGAGATCCGTAAGGGTCTCCTGAACCAACGGAGCCTCACAGTGTTCAGCTTGTCTCACTACCATCTGGATTTTGGCATCTCCTTCAGGCTTCAGTAAAATGATTTCCTGAAATCACAAAGGTTCTATAACTTTATCTGAGTTACTTCCAGATGTCAGATATGAGACCTTTTTTGTCACACTTAGACCATGAGGCTAACTGTAGAGTCTATTTCATAATAACACTTCCATTTTTATATACACTCCAAAAGATGGAGACACTCTTGCTTCATGGTATACATGTAATTTTTAATTACATGTTGATTTGAACTAACTGCATTCCTGCTTGCCCTTGATTCTCAAAACCTCCACTAATTCTCCTTCCTGGACACTTGTTGGTTTTCAAGGCAGAGTTTCTCTGTGTCATAGCAGCTCTGGCTGTCCTGGAACTCACTCTGCAGACCAAGTTGGCTTGAAATCACAGAAATCCGCCCGCGTCTGCCTCCTGAGTGCTGGGATCAAAGGTGTGCGCCACGACCACCCAGCTTTCCTAGCTACTTCTTAATATTGACATGGAAGGTCAGAGGTAGCACCTTGAACAGATACTGCTACATATCTAAGAAGAGACTCATGGCTTCCCACAGGAAAAGTGTCCCTCCTGTTCATTCTTTTTTCCACCATGACAGGCTAATTCCCTGTTCCCTTTCTCTTCTTTGCTCTGATAAAACAGAGTTCTTGTCTTTGAAGAGACTACTCAGGACAGTCTGGTGAAATAACGTCTGGGGACATAGCCCAGTGACTCTGAGTACTCAGTCTTAGCAACCCTTGTAGCTCACTGCTCACGACTTTTTCCTGTCATGGTGCCCCCACCGAGGCAACCCCAGTACACACCTGCACTGCTGTCCCTGCAGGTTTTAATAAGTCACATTTAGTGACTCTCCTCTTGGATGGAGAGGCCATTCAAGACCCCCCTGTCCCACATACCCACTGTGTATCCAATAATGCTTCAAGAGCACGGTTACCTACTCCCAAGATTCCTCTCTACCTTTCCCATCCACATTGTGAGCCTTCAGCTGTCTGGACATAGATAGATGAGATGACTTTGCATCCTCTCATACTCCCTCTTCCTGTGCTGATTAGTGCCTTTATTTCTACCTGCTACAAGGGATGATGAATAACTAGGTGATCGCTGCCCCCTCGAAGAGAACAACATACTTTTTCTCTTTCACATGCATTAGATTAATTTTAGATCCATAACCACCATTCTGTTTTGTAAGCTCAGCGATTTGAATTCCTTCAACCATCCCACGGTGATCTTATTTTCTATTAAGAAAGGAATCGTTGCAGTTTCCCTCTGAAGCTTTGCAAAATGAGAGTTCACTCTGACCTCTCAAATTCGGTTTCCACGGTTATACCTTTATTTTTTGGATTCTTTCTTCGAGGGGCATTTTGCCTTCTGATGAATTCAAAGCCATAAGGCACTCTTTAATCTCTTTTATCCAGTGAGTTACATCATGTGCAAGACCATTAAAGTTCTGGTCTTCAGCAGGTGATAACTTATCCTCTTCCTCAATTTCATGTAATTGTCTCAATAAACCCTGGTATCTATCAACCAGATGTGTCGACTCTTTGATTGTCTCTTCTGCCTCCATAAGCCCATGTTCCTTCAGAGAGTCGTTCAGCCGGGCCACAATCTCAAACTGTTCCCTGTAATTTCCAAATACCATTGTCAGTTTATCGGGACCCAATGGAGAAAGCATATCACCAAATAATACATTTCCATCAAGATCGCCATACCTCTTCCTAGTTAATGCTTGGTGAAACAGATCCATTTTCTCTCCTGGTGTTTCCATTTCTTTCCACTTCTCTTCTTGATTAGTCAACCACTTACTTAGGCTTCTGCAATCATCATCCAATCTGCAAGACCAATTCACAGATTAGGACATAAGAAAAGATGACTGTGCCAAAGATACATCAATAGAGTTTTTCTAGTTTTCTTTTAAACCCTAACTTGATACATATCCAAACTTAAATAGTCATTGCCTATATTGCAGTAGAATTCATAAAGAAAAAGAACCAAACAGATGCATGGAATCAATAGATCAAGAAACAATGGACTCTCCCCTGGAACTCTACCATTTTGGATAACTCAAAGAATCCCCTAGAGTTTTCTATTCCCAGCAAAGACCCTGGATTTAGAAGTCCAGTCAGCATTTAGAAAGGACAGCTCAAGGATAGAATGCTTGCTGTGAGGCCTTAGATGGTATACCAATGTGGGAGGGAGAACAATGTAGAGCAGGTAATAGCATTTGTTGCTCTTTGAAAGGAGCTGGGCTCACTTCCCAGCACCCACATGGCAGCTCACAACCATCTCTAACTCCAGTTCCTGGAGATCTGACATCCTCTTCTGACCTCCATAGACACCAGGCACACACATGGTGCACAAGCATCTATGTAGGCAACACTCATACACAAACATATACTTTACTTCTCTGCATAGTGAGTTCCAAATCCATGAGATCCCAATGACAACAGATCCAAATTATTTGATGACAATTTGTTCCTGTACTGGAATGTATATATAGCCTTTTTTCTTCCTTGTTCACATTCCTTAACTATGCAGTATAACAGCTATTTATATAGCATTTACATGGCATCAGTTATTATAGGTAATGTACAGATGATGTAAATAAACTATATGGAAAAATGTGCATCAACTATTGCAAATACCACCCAATTTACAGAAAGGCCTTGAGCACCACAGGGATCCCAAGAGCCAGTGTCTGAGAGATAGCGAGGAACAACTGTACCTACTTCACTCGGGAAATGTGTACACACTGAATATCCCAGCATATGCTGTACATTGTGAACTAGAAGTCACTACCAAAATAGTCTTAGGAGATGTTATTTATTTCCTACCTCAGGAGCTGCTGCAGGGAGTCATTCAGTTCCCTGGCTCGGGCCTGGCATGCGGACTCCATATTTTCTAATTCCAGTTCTTGACTGCCAAGCCAGCTGTTAAGCTCTTTGACATGAGCTTTGGGTAGGAGCATCTTCACATGCTGCAGAACAGTCTGTACCTGCTGGATTTTACTCTTCCCTCCTCCAAGAGTCAAGAAGTCCTTAAACACAAGAAGTCAATTACATCTACTGGGAAGTCCAAATGTGTCTGCCATCCCCCCCTGGTACTTGCAAACCTGTATCAATGCATGGCTCCTTCCTAACACCCTCTACAGAAGGGCTAGGAAAATGAGGCCGACTCCAGTGACAGATCATCCTCAATAGCTCTAGAGTTGTTTGTGTGTGTGTGTGTGTGTGTGTGTGTGTGTGTGTGTGTGTGTGTGTGTGAGAGAGAGAGAGAGAGAGAGAGAGAGAGAGAGAGAGAGAGAGAGAGAGAGAGAGAGAGAGAATATGTGTGTGTTCATCTCTAGGGCTTACATCAAGCAAAAATAATGCAATACCAATACAAAACTCACATGGTAAACAAGATGGAGAAAGCTAACGTCTCCTATCTTGGTGATCCTTCACTTCTTATAAATACTTTCTTTGTCCTCTGTCTGGCATTCCATATGTGAAACTGAACAGATTATTCTGCATTTACCTTTGCCCAGATTCTCACCACCCCAGTGTTCATGTTTCAAGGTCTGGGCATCAATTTCTGAGGCCCATGGAATGAGCCACAGTAAAGGTGAGCAGAAGTGATGCCATGATACATTCTGAAACCTTGTGCTGATGACCAACTAAATATAGAGAGCAATATGGTGTGTTTTTTGTTCAAACACCTTTCCAAGTAAACAGGACATCAAGCAATGCGCTAAATAGAACAGCAGCGATCACATGGGAGAACATTCACTTGGTATATGCAAACACCCTGCCATTTTATATAAAGGACTTGAGTATCCAGGGGTATTGATAGCCCCAGGGCTGGGGTTAGGAGGAAGTACCTGAAGCTACCAACAAGCTTAAGAACATGACGTATCATCTAAACCAAGTCAGAAGGCTCAGCTATTGGAGTCAGAGAGGGAGGTTGGGAAAATTTTTAAACCCTAGGGCTCAGGGTCAGCCCAGACAACATTGTGAGACTTCTCTTGAACACTTTAGTTTTGGTACGTTTTGGCATATGTATCTTACAGAAAGTTTTTGCAGCTTTTGTTCCATGCTCATTTTTGTTTCTGGTGGCTCAAAACACTCCTGAAGGTTCATTTTGATGTTGCTGAACCAGTCGTTAAAGTTCTTACACTGGTCTGTAGGAGAAAAGAAAATAGTTCTATATATTCAAACAGGACTTCATATACCTTAGTAGATAGGAGACTAGGAACTTGCTCCCAACAGCAGGGGCAAAGCCATGAGGTGTTCTGAAACCCAGTGCTGAGAACCCATTGAGTATAGAGAGCGACAAGATGTATTTTTGGAACAAACACCTTTCCAAGAACACAGGGCATCCAGAGACACCTGCAAGGGCAGCATGCTCACAGGCACACCCTCAGACACAGACTGACCACATGACCTCAGTGACTATGAAATAAAGATTTTAGGCTTGAAGAAATGGATGTTACTTATACCACACACCAACAGTGTTTGCCCCAAAGGATTTATCAAAATATTATTCCTTTAAATACAGCCCTGATCTAGAAGTCAAGTGTAGATCAGGCTTTGGACACAGTGCAATTAGCATATTCATATTTCAAGAGTGCCAGAACAAAGTTCAAGACACATCACACTCACCGTTCAAGAATGTGGAAAAGTGATCCTGCAGAGTGCTCTTTTTGGTGTTAAATAAATCGCTGACACTTGCGTACTGTCTTTTTAATTCAGAGAGCTCTGGAGTGAGACACCCTATTTGATTCTGGAGGACTGTCATGCTGTGTTTCTGTTGGAGGATCTGCTGCTTGATCTCCTGAAATCAGAATAAACCACCGGCATTGCATCCTAACACTGGCTCACTCCACAGCTCATAAGCAGTTCACTATCTGTGTGTCTGTGTATACATGTACGTACTTGTGGATGCATGTGTGCAAGTGTATATGGGCGTCAGGCGTCAACCTTGATTATTCTGCATCTTATTATAGTATCATTTTTATTAAGATCACTGAACTTGGAGCTCGCCGATTGGCTAGGTTAGCTGGCCAGCGATTCCCTCAGCTCTGCTCCCCCTGCACCAGGGTTACCATGGCTGGCTTAAAAAACAACCAAACCAAACCAAACCAAACCCCTGGGTGCTAGGGATTTGAACTCAGGTCTTTCTGCTTACTCAGCAAGGACTTTGACAACTGAGTCATCTCCCAGGCTTCAGAGGTTTTCATTATTTTATAAGTCTATTTCATAGTTGATGTGTAGTACAGTGCTATTTACTTTTCTACTTTTATATATTTATTTGATGAGTGTGTGTGTGTGTGTGTGTGTGTGTGTGTGTGTGTGTGTGTGTGTGTGTGTGACATGTGAGCCACTGTGTGCATGTGAATGCATGTGCAATGTCTGTGGGTTCAGGGGTTTAATCTCAGATCATCAGGCTTGGGGCACTTACTG